>NW_022196897.1:3466648-3489148 GCF_008632895.1 Mastomys coucha
AAAAAAAAAAAAAAAAAAAAAAAAAAAGACTAGACTTGAAGAGGTCCCAAGTTCCCAAGCAAATTCTAGAAGCAGATTGGTCACAATCCTGATGTGTCTTTTTAGGGCCATATGACTAATTCGTGTTTTCTTTTCCTTTTTCTACATTTCCACTTTTAAATTCCTTGTTTTTGTCACTGAGTTTTGGCATGAGCCGCATTTCTATTAACAGTCATCTATGACACAGAGTTTTTGAAGTAGATGGAAGCTAGTTTGAGTTTGCATTTTATTTTATTGTATCCCCTCAGAGGTTATAATTTTAAATATATTTATTATGTTGAGGCTTTTGGGAAGAAACTCCATTTTTATTCATTCTTTGAGATTTTATGCATGTGTACAATGTATTTTAATAGCATCAATATCAAATTTCTCCTCCACCTCTTTTTAGACCCACTCTCTTAAACCACACCACTCCTAATTTCGTGTCTTGATTTCCTGGCGTACTGAATTTTTCAGTGCTGTGTTCTTGGAGAGGCATGAGGCCATGCACTGGAGCATGAATGTCATAAGTGGAGCTGCTTCTCTGAAGAAAACTGATGTTCCCTACCCAGGTAGCCTTCAACTGCCAAAGCTCCTCAGCTCTGGGAAGTGAGGGAAAATATTGTGAGACCCTCCCGATCCTTGGCTGGCTTCAGCTTTTGTAGGTCCTTCACAAGATACTCATCTGCTGTGAGTTCGTGAGTGCCTGTCCAGAAGTTATTGTATGGCAGCCATTTCACTGAGCCACTGGCTATCCTGAATAAAGATTAGAATTACTAGTCAGCGTTTGTCCTCAAATTTGTTTTCTTCTCAGTATGAAACATTATTCTAGTGTCTTTTCTTCATATCATTGATGGTGAGATATTGAAAGTGTAAACAGTATTGCTTTGTACGTAGTATGTATTGTATTTTTTTTGTTTTTAAGACTGTCTCTCTCTTTTTTTTAGAATGTGTCTGCTTACAGATAATCTACTTGAATTTATTTTCATTTATATTGTACCCTGATGTGTCAAGTTTGTATCTTTCCTTATTTTTTGGAAAATTAGTTTAATCATTAATTGTGTTCATTGTCTCATGTAGCACTTCCATGAACTTTGTCTAGTCACCTGCTGAACTTCAGCATCTTGTGCTCCTGTCTTGTAAGTTATATACTTTCATATTTCTCATGTAAGTTGCATTATTTATGTATATCTACATTCAATACACAAATTCTGTGTTTATTTTTATTGTGCTGTATTTATACCTTCTGCTTTCTTTTTCTTTGCAGTGATTATAGTTTTAGTGATTATTCACAGTCATGTCTACTTATCATTTAGCGTCTGTTTGTTGCAGGTATTTTTAGGATTCAATCTCATTATTACAGATAGTTGCTTTATTTTCTTTATTATACATGAATAATAAATATATCAAATAGCCATTTTATTGACTATGTTCCATCTGTCATCAACTTGCTTTACACATGGCAGATGATGTCTCATGTTAACCTCTAATTTGAATGGCCATAATCTATGGAAATCCTGAATTGAATTTTTAAAAATATCAGGAATTTTTCTATGGCAAATTCCTGTTCTTCATTTGTTAAGCAGTGTAACTAATAATTTTCCATTTTGTCAGACTGAAATCTTCTAAGGGTCTGTTTCTTTTTAATTACACTGTGGCTTTGTTCTTTGGTATTTCTCCTCATCTAGCCTTATTGGCATTATGCAGCTTCCCCTAAAGTATTTTAATAACAAACTAGCTTATCAACTCTATATTCATCACTCTCTGTTCTTAACACTTGCTGTTCATTTTCCAAGTTTAGCACTTAGATATGCATTTAAAACTTCTATTCCACTCAACATAGAGCTTCTCTGGGTAACCTTAGAGTTGGCTTAATTGCTATCTAGGTTTTTAGTATTGTTGTGTGTGTTTGTATTAGAAATGTGTAGGTACTTGTGGGCTTGTAGGCAAGATTCCACATGGCATGGCATTATTGTGGATGTCAGATGACACCTTCTGGGAGTTGGTTCTCTCCTTTCACTTTGAGTTACAGGGATAGAACTCAGATAGTTGGACTTGTAAAACAAGCACCCTTACCTGCTGAACCATACTGCTAGACCATAGAGTAGCTGGTTTTAAAACATGGAATGTAATCTACCATTTTTTAAACCAAAATAACACTATGTGTTAATTTTTATAAATATCTGTATATACCTTTATATTGGCTGTGAATTCTCATAAAGTGAAAACCACTGAATTATTCTGTATTGTATATATTAATCCCATCTTTCTTTTGTCTAGTCCTAGTGGTTAGCAAAGAATGGTTACCTTTTTTTGGTAAAAGTGTAAATCTTTATTTAAGATGTTTATTAAATATTTCACACTTGGTATCTTTCCTAGGAACTTCATATTTACCACAATGAAATCCCTGTTAAACCAGTCACTGCTAGTCCTCAATGAATGATTCTATTTAGAGTTTATGTCCAGGCTCTCTTTTTAATTGTTATGTGTTCCTGGAAAGGTATCTATTGTATGTAAGTTTCAGCTTTTAAAGATAACATAGGGATGGATACAAGGGTGATGTTGTGATGTGATAAGACAGAAGAAACCCTCAGGGAAGGTGAGGACATTGGGAATCAGGTAGACAATCCTGGATAGAATCAACCTGCTTGGAGTCTATATTCTATGATTCCTTACTCCCTCTGCTGCCTATAGAGAAAGTGAGACAACATGTAACCAGCTGAAATTAATTTTATTGTTTGAAGCAAAAGATAAATTTGTTTCAGCAAATGTTACCCTACTGAACTGCACTGACTTACTTTGGGTTTCATCATCCTGGTTCATTTACTCTCTAAATTATGAACAACTGAGCAACATATGATAGTGTTATTTTTAGTAGGTAGTAACAATTAATACAGCACTTTACCAACTGAAATTAGGCAATCAACAACTGTAACAGCAACATATATGACTTTTCCAAAATGAAAAAATGTTAATATATTTAAAAAATTATGACACCTGAAGTTAGAATCAGGATATAAAATTAAAATTCTTCTGTCTTTTCACCATTTCATGCAGTTTTCTATTTTCTTTTCTCTTTCTTTTCTTATTTCTCTTCTTTCTTTTTTATTCATTTTTCTTATCTTTCTTCTTCTTACCTTCTCAAACTTTCTTTTAAAGAAGATGGAAATCTGAAATGAACTTTATACATTAGGTTCCTCCATTGACTTTATGTTGTGAGATGTGAGAGTTTCTGTTATATAAATTTGCAATTTCAAATGCTAAGAGGTCTTAAAAACTAGCAAAAGCTTTGGAATAGAAAAAGCAGTGAAGGTCATCATCTGGTGGTGGTGAAGAGACCGTATTTTTAGCATCTTTGCTAGTACACTCTTAACAAAAGGTGAAATGACTGTAATCCTTCATTATTTTCATTCAGATGACAACTGAATTCAGTTGTTTGAGCAACTAGAATTTGCCGGGACCCATGCTCCTAACTTGAGAAGCAAGGATGAAGAGTCACAGTCATGCCCTGTTTCATGTATGTGCAAATATGAAGTGTATTACATAGCATAGTAATAAATACAGCATAGTTCCCAGGGAAATTAGCAACAAAGTAAGTAAGGTTCTTCTTTTCTTAATCTGGCACGTTTATTACAGTTTGAATTTTTTCTTATTTATTTACTCATTCGCATGTCCTGGGGCATTTGTGTGTGTGTCCATGCAGGTTCCATAGCTGCTAGTACAGGTCAGAGGTATACAAGCTTGGACAACTTTCAGGACCTGGTTCTCCTTCCACAGTATGGGTGCTGGGGATAGGACTCAAGTGGTTCGACTTAGTGGCACCATCCTTACCTTGCCTGCTGAGTCATCATGCCAGTGCCACAGCTTTTTGAGGTTTGAGTTCCTCCTGCTTTTGTGGATTCTACAGATTTAGCTCAGGCTGAAAGACTTGTAAAGAAAGCACCTTTTCATACAGAGCTATTTTGCCAGCCTTGGCCTTTACTTTCTTCTTTTAGCAGAGACAGAATTAAGGGATGAGCTGGAGGGTGAGGGAGACTGAGAGGAGAGGGAAAAATGTAAAGTGAATAAATAAAAATTAATTTAAAAGAGATTTCAAGGAGAACATTACAGAAAAAATAATTTTATTTTATTCTGTATATTCAGGGTCTCCAATGATATGTAGTGAGATTAAAAGGTATATTAATCATTAAAAATGTTTACATACAAATAGCTTATATAGTTTTCATTTGATCTAAGAGAGAAGCAGTTAAAATATACTAACTCATTGGGACTCTATCTGCCTCTCTGTATGTGTCTCTTTGTCTCTGTCTCCCTCTCTATCACACATACACACATACAGAGACACACACAAACAATTTTGCCTAATGTGATATAACTATCCCTTGTACAACTTCAAATGCATTATAAGTTTTAGAATAGGTGACAATGTCTCTTGAGGGACATTGTTTTAGTAACTCAAAAATTAAGTATGATGACCACTGATATTATCTTAATTGATTTTATGTTACCTGATAAACTTTATTCTTAACAAAATATGCTAGAAAGGCTGATGTCAATTATAATCCTCCTTTCTGCAACTGGTCCTCTTGCCTTGGCTGGCATTTATAACTACCTCATTCTACCACCATTCTATATTTTCATCCACTCCTCTTTAAGCACTCAGAAGGACTTGGCTTGTGTCCTGGAGGAGTAACCCATACCTTCCTTCCCAAAGTATCTGTATCTTTTCTCATTCTGCCTGAGTACAGATTGTTATAGTTTCCCATTAGCTTTAATCACAGGATATAGCAGCATTAAGAGATGTTCTAAAAATTCTCCCACACTCAGACATAATTTTTCTTACTTCCATTGTGGAGGAGAAATCCATTTTTCCCATTGTAATCTAGATCAATCACCTTCCCTCCCCTTTAGCTTGTTGGTTTAAGGGCCTTAGAAGCTAAGGTGAACAGGAGGACATCTGAGCTTCTAGTTCAATGGAGTGTTTGTTGTGGGTCATCAGGGATGATAGCAAGAAGGACTAATTCTTTTTCCACCTATTGATTATGAGACCTGTAGATTTTGACTATGAGAGAAACTACCATATTTTGGATGCTGATTAAAAGCATGTACCACTTTCTAGAGAACCATGTCCCTGCCTACCATGCTGTTGACATCTTATTGGCACTATAACTGTGTTTTCAGTGGGCCATTCCATCTTTCTATCAAGTCAGCTGCTTCAGGATGGTGGGGAACATGGTAAGACAAGTGGACTCCGTGATCTTGGACACAGTGCCACATTCCTCTGACTAAGTAATTTTATTTTAATCAGAAGCACTATGGTGATTGTTGATAAATCATTCTGTAAGTCCTTGCATTGTAGTTTGCAGAAGAATTATTATGTTCAGGAAAGGCAAACAAATCCATAATCCAGAATAAGTATGTACTCTGGTAAAGGCAAAATGTTATCCCTTCCACTGAGAAAGTGGTCCAATATAGTCAATCTGCCACTAGGTTGTTGGCTTGTCACCGTGGAGAATTATAACACATCTAGGCTCAATGTTAGTATCTGCTAGTAGCAAATCTGGCATTCATCAGTGGCTGTAGCCAAGTCAGCCTTGTGAGTAGAAGTCCATGTTGTCAAGCTTGTGTGTACCTCCATCTCTGCCATGGTGGCCACTGGGTCATGACAGGGATGGCTGGGGAAAAAGGCTAACTGTCTACAGAATAGGTCATTGATTATTAAAGTCCTCCTCTGGCAAAGTTACCTTTTGATGGTTTATATGAGACATAATTATCCTGGCTATCCAACCAATCTATTCATTCCAGCCTATGTATTAATGAACAATTAGACATCTAGCCATTTTTTCTTTCCAAACAAAATATATTATCATGTGTACTTCCCAAAAGTCTGCCCACTATGAAGATTTTCCTTCGCTGGTACCTTTCAGAGTTGTCCTATTACGATATTGCAATGCTGCTGTTTTCGATTTCTGGATAAATTGGGAACCATCATTAAGGTAGGCTCTAGTGTTATCTTTTCAGTCAATTTATCTTAGAGCATATTCCATGAGGCTAAATGTCCATTATTGGCAGCAGACAGCATTGTAACAGGAGTAGAAAACATACATGTTTGGGTAACTTCTTCATATATCTTGCTTGTGATTTGGGGATCTGTTTAGGCTTGATCACATATATACCACTTTTATTTGATAATAGATTTCTACTGTTCACATCCTATACTATAGCTTGGTGGGTCAAATAAAACACAACTTACGATTGGAAGCCTCTTTCTGGGTATGAAAATCTGTATTACTCAGCATTCTCTTGAGGAATTGAACTGATAGAATGAAAATCTCTCTCTCCCTCTCTCTCTCTCTCTCTCTCTCTCTCAGTGTATGTGTGTCTCTGTCTCTCTGTATATGTACATATATTAGATTGATTAGATTATATTTATATATCTTATATTTATTAAAATATATATCTCACATTCATATACAAGAATGGCTTATAGGCTACAGTCCATCCAACAGTGGCTTTCTACCAATGGAAGATCCAAAAATCCAGTAGTTGTTCAGTTCACAAGGCTGGATGTCTTGTCTGGTCTTCAGTACATGGCAGAATCCCAAAGAAATAGGCTCTAATGACACTGAAGGAACAGACTTACCAGAGAATAAAACAAGCAGGCAAAGATAACTTTCTTCTTTCATATCCTTTATATAAGCTGCCAGCAGAAAGTGTGGCCCAGGTAAAAAATGGATCCACTTTTTAACCCTCCTTAAAAGAAATGAATTAAAAGTGGGTCTTCCTACTTCAAGTGATTTAATTAAGAAAAAATATCTCACAGGTGTCACTAGCTATTTGGGTTTAGCAAATTCTAGATTTAGCCAAGTTGATAATCAAATACAGCCACAGCCATCACATGTTGACCCCTTCTCACCTTGACATCATATCTGTATCTATCTACATACCTTTTTCTCTTTCTCTATCTCTAGATATATATCTCTATCTATCTATCTATCTATCTATCTATCTATCATCTCTCTCTATATATAATATACATACATATATATATATACATATATATATACAGTGATATATATATATATCACTGTAGACAAAATCTGGAAGCAACCTGTGTTATTTTGTTCATGAATGGGTGAAACAGTTAGACAGACAATTGAAACATTCAATTATTGAGCTCCAACAAAATTCCCATGCCGTTTGCTACCATTAGTTGATCCAAGAGGATACTCTTATAAGTAAAATAATTCAGAATAAGAAAAGAAAGATTTATGCTATTCATGACAGTGCATTTATGGAATATAAATTTTTAAAAGTTCAAATGTAAGCCGGGTGGTAGTGGCGCACGCCTTTAATCCCAGCACTTGGGAGGCAGAGGCAGGCGGATTTCCGAGTTCGAAGCCAGCCTGGTCTACAGAGTGAGTTCCAGGACAGCCAGGGCTACAGAGACAAACCCTGTCTCGAAAAACCAAAAAAAAAAAAAAAAAAAAAAAAAAAAAAGTTCAAATGTAGAGAAATAGGAATTAAATCATGGTTGCCAGAAGTGAAGAGTGAAAATGAGATTTAGGAAGACAAATAGGATGAGTTCCATATAGTAGAACAAGAGTTCTATACAATAGAACTAGAGTTCTAATATATACATTGTTTAATTTTCTCCATTATAAACAAATGGAGGGAATTGGTTATGTAGACAGCAATTGTATGGTCAGAGAGATGTTAAAGCAAATGAGCACTGAAGGTTGAGAGATGATCTAGGAATCTAACTTATTCCACTTTTGGAAAATGGACTAAGGTATTCTGTTGAAAAATATTTTTATTAGTGTATATTGCCTGGACAAAATGCATGACAAAAAATTAACTTGGAGCAAAAAAACTTACTGGACTTTTTGTTTCAGGCTATTATATTGATGAAAGTGTGGATGAGCAACTCACGTCATGGCAGCAGATACATGTGGAGGACGCTGCTCACATTAGAGAAGGCCAGGAGACTGAAAGGTAGAAACCAGGGGACACGTATACCCCGAGTGACTGCCTTCTATTAGGTAGTTTCAAGCTCCTAAGATTCCCTCAGCATCCCAACATAGTGTCATTAGCTGGGGAACAAGTGTCCAAGACATGAGCAATAGGGAGCATTTCAAATTTGGCCCTTTATAATCCTCCAAGACACAAAGTCAATACAGAATATTGACTTGAAGAGATGAAAGGAACTGGAGTTATGAAACATTTTCAGAAGTAGTCCAGTAAGTTTGCAACAGAGAAGAAGAAAGGAGGGTAACATATAATACCTGAATGTATAAACTGCATTTGTGAGTCACATTAAGTACTTTAATATTTTAACTTATTTTTGAAGTAAATAAGCAAGAATCTATTTTCATTTTAGAGCTGACACTATGGTTAAAGAATAGAAAATGAGTTATGTGGAAAATATCAAATTTGGAATGACATAGAAATGAGAACTGATCATTTACAACTCTCACACAGAAGGTACAATTAATTAATAAGATAAAATTGGTTAGAATAACCCGGGAACAATGCATGTTCCTGAGGTAGACAGCCCAACAAAGGAATCACTCATTGAAATATAAAACAGAGAGTAACTACTAGTTGATTAAGCATGGAACAGGAAAATAGGTTTAATTTTTTTTTCTTCAAAACAGGGTTTCTCTGCATAACCTTGGCTGTCCTGGAACTCACTCTATAGATCAGGCTGGCCTCAAACTCAGAAATCTGCCTGCTGCTGCCTCCCAAGTGCTGGGATTAAAGGTATGTGCCACCACTACCTGGCAGGTTTAATTGTTGGTGCAAGTATATACACCAATTAGTATAAGTATATATGTATTTGTATACATGCATACAAGTGTGTATATGTGTGTGTGTGTGTGTGTTCATATGTATACAGGAAGGAGAAAAATCAGATGGGATTGTAGGAATAGCTTTAGAAAACAGTATTAAACAGATGTTTAGATGTGCAGAGAAAGTCAAGAAACATATAAAAGCTGATTAGAAAATGACACTGGTGATTTGAATGAAAATGACCCCTGTAGACTCATAGGGAGTGACACTATTAAGAAGTGTGGCCTTTGGATGTAGGAATAACTTTCTGGAGGAAGTATGTCAATGGGTGTGGGCTTTGAAGTTTCAGATGCTCAAGCCAGTCTCTCTCTTCCTGTTGCCTATTTAAGTGTAGAACTTCCAGCTTCTTCATCACCATGTCTGCCTGCTTGCCACCATGTTTCCCACCATGACAATAATAGACTAAAATTCTGAACTGTAAGCCAGCACTAATGAAATACTTTCTTCTATAAAAATTGCTGTGGTCATGATGTATCTTCATAGCAACAGAAACCCTAAGACAGAGACACTATATAAAAGTATAAGAATGATGAATATTTGAAAGAAAATATAAAAGAAACACAGAGAATATATTATCAGTATTCATTCACCATATGTAAAATTTATAGGAGAAATATTTCTGAAGAAAGTGTGTATTTCAGAATGTTTAAATGCATTATGTTTAAATACATCATGTAATATGTTCATTGATTAGTCACAAACAGGAATTCTTCCAGAGCCTTGAATGTTCTCACATTCAAGCATGTACACATCCTTTTTTCCTAGAATACAGGGGAAGTTTACTTTGCTAACAGCACAAGTGATTCTCTATCCTTAAACATTGGTCTTCCCAATCTACATTTTCTAGCTACTTCTCATGGGCTTGGGGTTATCTTTGTATTTTGCAGTTACACTGCAGAAATTAAAAAAAATTAAAGTAGTTGAAAATAACACCAAGAGTCAGAGATGGTGATATATACCTTTAATCCCCACATTTAGGACATAGAGTCAGGATGGCAAGTTCAAGTCCAAACTTGGTTACATACTGAGTTCAAGCCCATCCTGGTTAAATGAGACTATTTCCTCTGACCCTGTCAATTTAAAAATAAAAGTTAAATGCCCCAAGATATTGTACATTTTTGTTGTTGTTGTTGTGGTGGTGGTGGTAGTTGTTCAAGACAGAGTTTTTCCTGTAACCCTGGATATCCTGGTTAGTGTCTCTATACACCAAGCTGAACTCAGAGAAGTCCACTTGCCTCTTAAGTGTTAAAATTAAAGGCATATGCTACTACCACCCACCGATTCTTTATTTAATGTCTCTGGGTATCAACTACTTTGGTAGACTGTTAATTCTGAGTACTCGTGCCATGTCACATGCTTTATTGCTTTATTTGTAAAAGCTAATTAAGGTGTATGGACAAGTGAATTGCTACATGGTAAAAAGAAAACAGTATTATGCTCATCAATAGGCTATATGAATTCAAGTTCCTGACCCCACACTTGACTCTATCTTCTATACTTCTACAATACTCTTAGAGTTTGGGAGGCTGAAGCAGAAGGATTGAGAATGGAAGCCTAGCCTAGGCTATGTAGAGAGAACATCTTTTGAAACAAAACAAAATAAAATGAAATAGATTGGTGGTAGAAATGTGTTTAGTATGCCCAAGGTCCTAAGTTGGCTGCAACCTGGGGAGAAAATAATTTTATTCAGTGATTCTAACAATCTGGTCTCATAGTAATGCCCTAAATATGCATGCGAGGGGTTATGGAGAAATGAAGACAGAAAGTCTATATATTATAGTAATGCCCTAAATATGCATGCGAGGGGTTATGGAGGAGTGAAGACAGAAAGTCTATATACTAGTTACAACTTTATTACAGTTCCCCTATTTGTTTTATTTGCTCTTTGTTTTTTACTTTTTCTTTCAGTAGATAATAAGGTCATAAAACTATACACAGGGTTATAAACAGCCATGTTTAGCTAGCTTCAAATGTGGTGCAATTACTCAAGTTAAATATTTTCCAAAGTCTTTCCTCTGAAAGATTAAGTTACAGCCTGGAAAGTCATCGGTTAAGAACTGTATCAAGGGAACTGGAGTGCACTCTCATAGGAGAAAAATCTGGAAGACAAAGAGAGAAAACGACTCCAGTTATGAGCGCTCATCTTCTAAGTGCCTGACCCTGCATCCCCAACGCCAGGGCATTTTCCTCCCTGAGGCTGCTGTTTCAGCCTTCTCAATGCGTGGACCTTTTTGTTTCCTTTGGATGGTCTGTCTTTCCATTTCTTCACTGAGTCAGCAAGGAGTCCAAGCCTTTCAGTGCAGTAATGGAGTCTCTTTGCCTTCTGACCATGTGTGCGACTTTACAGACCAGTGTGGGGACAACAGCGATGAGCAGCAATGTAAGTGTCATTTGCCTTCCCCAATTCCAGGTCCTTGTGTACCCTAATACAGGAGCGTGTGAGGAGCCATGGGGATCTAGCTAGAGTCCTGGCCTGTAAATGGTTTTATTTCAGAGGCTCCAAGGGTGGTGATACATTGTTTAATAAATATGATCCATGTATAAAATTACTATAATATCCAACCACTAAGATTTTAACTAGATTGAAAAGGTTTTTGAACAATTTTAACTGATTGTAAAGAAGTGATAAACAGAAACTTAGCTTGGAAGTTTGACTAGTGAAGCAAATTTTCAATGACAGTCATTAATTCAGATGGAAAATACTAGGATGGAAATTATGAGCTAAAGTATGGATTTAATATGGAAATTAATTTTACTTTGGATGGGATATTTTCTTTTCACATATGGGAGACTACTGCCAAATGACTTAATATGCATAGCGCAGTGTCAGCTTGTGTGTTTTACCTAAGAGCTGTGGAGAGTAAGGGGAACATTCAAGTCTAGGCTGAACTATGCATTGACTGTGTGAAGTTGAATCTTCATTTTATTATAAAATATGGTAAGGTGAGAGAAATCTCTGAATAGTGGACCCGGGTGGACTCAGACTCCATTGCTTATCAGAGTAGTGTTAATAACAGGAAATAACATACCAAAGGAGGGTGCAGAGGTGACATCTGGCGATTCTATTACATTATAAAATCTTGACGGGAAACCATACACAATGAACATGGTGACTGGCAAAATTCTTTTACACAACCTTTGAAAATGGCAGTTTTACAAAATTTCTATTTTGGAAAAAAAACAAAAATATTTTGTTGTTTTGTATGACCATTGGTTCAGTTATCAGAACCACTAATTTTTATTACTGTGCATTATAATACTCATATTTATGTTTTCTAATTTATTCAAATAAAGGAGCAGTCAGTCTTTATAGAATTTATCACTTCTTTTGTGAAAATACAGTTATATTTTATCTTGTCATCACCTTCCTCTTTTCTTAGTCAGTCATAATCACATCATAAAAGTAAGAAAAAGATTAGTGATTAGTTTTTCCCCTGAAGAAGAAAACGGGTTAATGATTTTCTTCCTGTTTGGGTTTTCCACGTGGTTCATAGCTAGTAACTATTAAATACAGAGAGCAACCGAGATCCATTTGTACCTGTCCAATTTTCCCAGTAAGGCTAAATGTAGATTTGCTGCTCCATGCTCTGGCCTATCTGTGAGGTCATTTTTGTCCTCGGTGGGCAGCAAAGAGGAACCACTGCTGGTTTGACAGGAAATGCAACGTCCTCTCCATGATTAATCTCTGTGAAACTTCCTCTAACACTCTGGCTGCATTGTCATGTATGGTCTTGCTTCAGCTTCCTCTAACACTCTGGCTGCATTGTCATGTATGGTCTTGCTTCAGGGAAAGGTTTACTCAGAGAGGGAGAAAGCTGCTGAGTGGAAAAGGTCTCCACTGTATGAAAAATGTTAATAAGCCAATCTCTGAGGCAGGCAAAGGCATGGGTCTGTCCAATAAACACATTTAATTTTAAATGTTACGTTGAGACGTCACCTTTTGGCTTTTTCCCTTTTCTTTGTCATTTTCTGAGAACTTTCTGCTTTGATATGTTTATTTAAAATGTGGACAAGAGCCTAGAGATAAAAAAATGAGAGACACTTTAAAGTGTTAGAGTTAGAATTTGTTTTGTACACAACACTAGGGGGAGGAATGATGGACAAGCTGAGCTGCTAACCTTAGTTTGGGTTAAAAAGAATCTAACTTTACTGTGCCGGTACAGTAGCTAGTTTGAAATAGAAATCAGTCTGTGCCCCCTTTAACACTCAAATCGTGTGACCTTTAAAGAACTAGATCTGCATGAAAGTCTTTGAGAATTTTCTTAATAAAATTGACAGGACTGAGATTGAATTTAGATGTCAAAGGTGTCATTTACATATTTTGAAATGTCCTTGTTCTCATTTTACTTCATAGTCTTCTTTTTTATTATTTTTTTCAGAATTTCACACATAAGTGTATGGTATTTTCACTCTTTCTACTTCTCCTTTTCTTGCCTCCAACTCCTGATGTTATCTCTTCTTTTCTTTTCTAATTATTATTTTTTTACACACACACACACACACACACACACACACACACACACACACACACTGAGTTTAGTTAATCTTGACCTTATGTCCATGTATTTAGAGCTGACTACTTAGGGTTAAGAAACCTGTCAGGGAGCCAGTTCCTGGAGAAAATTGATTCTCCTCCCTTGTAGTGACTAATGGTGTGGCTCATTCACATGAGCTAGGACGTTGTGAATTTCCCCCATGTATGTTGACATGTTCACTAGTATAGTCTTGTCAGGTTTAGGGGAAACAATTACATTATTGAGTACTCATGGGTTCAGTGTCCAACTGCATATATATATGGATTATATATATGTATGTATATATATATATTACAGTATGGTTATATCAATAAATTGGAATATCTAATCACCTCTCTTATTTTTATTATAAAACACCTGATTCTTCTCTTTTATTATTTTGAATGATGCATTATTGATTGCAGTCATCTTCCTATGCAATAGATTTACTCATTTTCTCTGTCTAAAACTTTGTACACTTTGTGAGTAATAATGTCCCAACCTATCCCCATATTCAAGTAACAACATTCTACTCTTAGAATTCAAAACTTTGGATTCCACATATAAATGATTTCATGTGATACATATTTTCCCAAGTCTGTTTTAATTTAATTCATACAATGTTTTCCAGATTCTAGAATATTGTTGCAAATGAGGTAGTTTTTCCCTTTTTAACGTCTGAATAGAATTTCTTTATCCATTCATGATTGGGTGTATATCTTGGCTAGTGTTTAATAATGATAAGATGATGATTTCTGTTTCATACATCAATTTATTTATTTATTTATTTATTTATGTAAGAGTGATTTTTTCCAGACTATGTGGTAGTTGTAATTTTAGTTTTTGTAGTAATTTAAAAAATAGTTGTACTAATTTATGTTCCCATCAGTAATGTACAAAATTTCCCTTTTATTCCTGTTGACACCAACACTTTTACCTATGTTTTCTTTTCTGTGGTAACTGAGGACCATTGGTCCATGATAGGAAAGTAGTTTTTTTAAAAAAAATTAAATTTAGTCTTATTCCAAATATTACAACCTGATCACATCTTCCTCTCCATCCTCCCTCTCATCACCCCAATTAATTCCTTCTCTGTTTCCCTTCAGGAAAGGGCAGGCCTTCCAGGAACATCAACCAAACATGGTATATCAAGTTACAACAAGACTAGGTACCTCCCTTCATATTAAGGCTGGAAGATGCAATCCTATAAAAGGAAAAGGGTCTCAAAAGCAGGCAAAAGTGTCAGAGGCAGCCCCTGCTCCCACTGTTAGGAGTCCCTTAAGAAGACTAAGCTACACAAACGTAACATATATGTGGATGGCCTACATCAGATTCATTCAGGCTGATTGGCAATTCAGTCTCTGTGAGCCACTGTGAACTCTGGTTAGCTGATTCTGTGTGTTTTCTTGTGGTGTTCTTCACCACTCTGCCTCCTTTAATCCTTTCTCCCCATCTTCTTCAGGATTTCTTCAGCTTGGCCTAGTGTTTGGCTGTGGATGTCTCCATCTGTTTCCATAAGTTGCTGGTTGAAAGCTCTCTGTTCCTTTTTATATCCATTATTTTAAGAGAGGATCTCCCTCAATTGTTCAGGCTTGGCTTGAGCTTGTGATCTATCAGTCTCAGCTTCCTCCTTACAAGCTAGAATTACAGACCTATGGTACCAGGCTAGCCCCTTTATTCTGTCCATACTAATCCTAACAGGTGTGAAATAGTATCTCTCTATAATCGAATTTTTCATGCATTCATGTATGTGTAAGACTTCTTTGAGACATATCTGTTTAGGTCCTTTGTGATTTTCAATTTGTTTTTTTTTTTTTTTTTGATTTTGTATTGTGTTATTTGAGTTCCTTACATATTCTGTTCATTCATTTTTACATGTCATGTAATGGGTATACTTTTCTTTCCTCTGTGGAGATGATTTCTTTACTTTGTTAATTGCTTCATTTACTGTGTATACATTTTTTAGTTTGAAGCAATCCTGGCTGTCCCTTATTGTTCTTGTTGCTCACTCCAGGGGGCCATATCTCCATGAATCATTTCAAATCATCTTTTTAGTTTCATCTTTCCTTTGATTTTGGTTTGTTTTGTTGTTATTTATTTTAATTATTTGAAGTAGAGTGGTAGATTACTTACTTGAAATTAGTTTTGTGTTTGCACATGTGTGTGTATGTGTACATGTGTGTTCATGTGCAGGCATGTCTACATGAGAGTGCTTATGATATGTATATACATGGATGTGGAGGTCAAATGTTGATGCCAGGAGACTTAATTTTCTACATCCTATTTTTTTTACATATTTATTTTACATCAGACTCACTGACCCCCCTCTCAGTCATCTCAGCTTTCACAACCTTCCACACTCCTCCATCCCTTTCTTCTCTGAGCAGGAAGGCCTCCCTGGGTACCCTTCCACTCTGTCACATAAAGTCTCTCTACTTGTGTCCTCTCCAACTGAGGCCAGACAAGGCAGCAGAGCTAGGAGAACATATCTCACAAACAGGCAACAGATTTTGGGATAACCCCTTTCCAGTTGTTCAGGACCCACATGAAGATCAAACTGCACATCTGCTACATAAGTACAGGATGGTCCAGCCTGTGCGTGTTTTGGTTGGTAGTTCAGACTCTGATAGCCCTATAGATTCAGGTTTTTTGACACTGTTGGTCTTTTTGTGGTGGAGTTCCTATTTCCTTAGAGGCTATAATCCCTCCTCCTGTTTTCCCAAAAGAGTTCTCAAGCTCCATCCATTGTTGGGTGTGAGTATCTGATGGTTCTTTGAAAAAATCAACAAGATAGACAAACCCTTAGCCCAAAAACAGAGAGACAAGTGTCCAAATAAGCAAAATCAGAAATGAAATGAAATGAAATGAAATGCATAACAACATCAAGCTAAATGAAGAGAAACTTAAAGCAATTCCACTACAATCAGGGATAAGACAAGGATGTCCAATCTCCCTCTGATCTATTCAATATAGTACTTAAAGTTCTAGCTAGAGCAATAAGACAACTAAAGCAGATCAAGGGGATACAAATCAGAAAATTAAAGTATCAGTGTCTGCAGATGAGACCTCCTATGCTTTGTCACTGTAACTCTCGCTGAACCTGGAATTCACTAGTTGGCTAGACTGCCCAGGGAACTTCAGAGATCCTCCAGTATCTTAGGATGCTGGATTATAGCACACACTGCTATGCCTGGCTTCTTATTTTGGTAATCAGATCTGATACAGATTGCCATACTTGTACAGCAAACACTTTATCCACCAAATAACCACCTCAGCTACAAATCTTCTTTGTAATTTCTAGTTGACCAAGGAAAGATCTATGTTGGGCAGTGACTATGAACAAAGCCTTCAGGTCACTGCTTTGTCATATGGGTGATATAAGCCCACAAATGTTTGTTCCATATTTTTTTATTTGTATTCTATTTTTGAGATTACAATATAATCATACCATTACTCCCTTTCCTTTCATCTCTCCAAACCATTCTATATACCCCCTTTAAATTTCTTCCAAATAATAGCCTTTTTAAATTAATTGACATTACATGCATATGTGTATATGTGTGTACGTATGTATTCCTTAATATAATAGATACATCCACATTTATTTGTAGACGTGCCCTTGGCTTTAGGCTTGTGGCAGTATTAGAATATCAAGGCTTTCTGCAGTCATGCTGCTGACTGGTGGTTGGGATGGGAAAGATGGAGAGTCTCAGGTACTTGCTCACATGCTGGACTTTTGATCTTAGGCTACTTTAAGGACAGGATGGGGCTGGGCAAGGAACATGCCTGAAGACTCAAGTCTGGCAGACATACAGACTTGCTAACTGCAGACCACTGCATTGGTGAGACATTGTAGCCTGGTACCTATGTTGGATGGAAGGGAGGTGAGCATCTATATTTTCACAACAGTTACTGTTATCCCCACCACTGTTTCTAACCTTAATAACTAACCGATACTTGATGATCTAGTTAAGAAGATGCCCCATTGCCTCCCATGCAACAAGACAAAAAAGGGCCCTAAAACGCTGGAAAATGTGCTTCCCAATCTCTTTCCCCTTGGGTCTAAGGGAATCTTCTGTTTCAGGGTCTAAGCTAGTCTGGGTAAAGAGCAACATAGAGTGAAACCAATTCTCTTACTCTCAAATGTTAGATTTCTCTGTTGGGAAATGGAAGAAGGTATCTCAACCTCATCACCATATTCTGCCACAATCATATATGTATTCTTTGTGGATTGTTACTGGAGGGATGCTGTGAGGAACGTTGATGCTCATGTTCTATTACTTTCCTATATCATTTCAGCACATTCTTTGGTCTTGTATGTTAATTGGTTTATTCCTTTTAATAGCAGGGCCATTTAAATACACACAAAAATGTCAGTTTCTTTACTAGCAACTGATCAAAGTTACTTCCTGTACAAAGGATTCAGTTTGCTAACTTTTATTTAGCAATAAATTCCTTAGAATTATTTTATTGTTATAACTTGCATCAAATCAACCAAAAGGTAATAGGCTGTTAGAGGAAGTGGATATATGGCTATTGCAATGGGCTCCTCTCACTGGAAAAATGGTTAGTTAACATAAAGTTTCAGGAAACCTTCTAAAATAATATCTTCGTACATTTGTATGTGATATTAACATTCACTGTATACACAGTCATCTTTAGTTACATTTCTATGATTCAAAAGAGAAACATGTATTCAGTTAGTCAGGCATTTTATTATCTTTCCTACCATATTTTAAGTTAAGAATATTTCTATTCATACAACTATTTTTTGGAGTAGGAATTTATTTTCATATTTATGATTTGACATGAACTATCATGATATTTTGAGATTATAACTACTTTCTTTTGCATTTTCTCATCACACAGCAAGTTTTTCCAAACATAATTACTGTGAAAAATTATAAATATATATATAAAATGTTGAGATTATCTTAGTGCAATTTTAAATCTAAGAGGTTTAACTAAATAAGGTTAAGTACAAACAGTATTCCTTTGGTAGGATAAGAGGCAACTGCTTTTAAGACTAAATAATTCTTTGAAATACTACAGGAACTTGGTATGTGAGATGCCATGTCTGAAATTTCCTTTGCTATTGCTTCAAATGCAAAGTGTCTCATGAAACAACTAACAAATATTTTAAAATCTAACTGACTCTGCTGACATGCTTCAGTCTGTCAGGATGTTACAAAATACATATGGGCTGCATGGTTTAAATAATAGACATCTATTTCTAATAGAGCTGGAGTCTGGGAAACTATATAGAGGTATTAGGTTCACTGTCCAGTGAGGACCTTTTTCTTGCCTTGTTTTTTGCTGAATCTACATAGACACACTTCTGTGTAATATCTCTTCTTGTTAGAACACTAACAAGGATCCTCCTGTTAATTATGCTCTACAATTTCTACTCCACATACCAGTACATTTGAGATTTATAACCTCAGTTTGAGGAGGAAGACACACATAGTCATGGAGCACATCAGCATTACACAATGAAACCATCTAATATTAAGCATTGAATGCATGTGTGAAGTAAATTTGAAAAAATATATAGTTTTCAGAGTCTTTTGCATGGAATGCTTCAGTCACACAGTCAGGTACATTTTCATGGAATCAATTTATATGTTAATTATACTCTAGAACAAAACCCAACTGAGTGAATTTTTGGAACATGACAAAGAATCTTTCAAGGTTACCTAGAAAATGAATAATAATACATAGAAATGTATAAGCAAAAACACTAATGGGAAATATATTTTTTGTTGTTGATGGAAAATAATTGCTTGAATAGGCTCATCGCAATAGATTCTGTACACTACTCCAGTAATACAGAAGTTAGTAAATAGAAATATTATTGCTAGAAATAGGAAGAATGGGAGGTGAGATAATTGAGTTGGTGAATTCCTGGCCACTATGTCTTCTGGCCAGAGTTCAAGGAAAGAATCAGCTTTAGAAAGTTGTACACTGATCTCTGTAACATTTTATAGCAAACATGGACCTACACATATACTCACAGATAAATAATATTTTCAAAATTTAAAGAAATAGAAATCATATCTGTAATATATTTAATGCACAATTGTGGCATCCTGGGTCAACTGAGGATCTGTCATAGTTAATAATTTCAGCTGATATGTGGCAGTACTTAGGACCAAGCACCGTTTAGCACCTTCTTCTCATATTGCATATGAGAATATATACAATATATCCAAGTGGCAGAAGGTGCTACATTTTCCCTTTAACAGAATGAAAAAATGAAGTTCAAATAAATAAAAATAAAATGCCCACACAAAGCTTTGCAGTAACAAATCTGAAATCCATGCCAAACTCTGATTCTGTAGCCTCTGACACTAAATACTCTCCAACACTGACTACAAACTTTTGACAACAGACATGCCTATGCTATTTCATGAACTTGATTTATCTGTTCCATTCAAAAAAGATTCTTAAAGCTGAGACTGTAAAATTTAAAAATGAATGTATATTCCTTTTTGCTTTAAATAATTTTTAATTTTTTTGAGATTATACTTCATTTATTTAGTGTGTGTGTATGTATTCACATACATAGACATACATGCATGCATGCAACATTTGTGTGTGTGTGAAGATCAGAGAACAACTTTTGAGAATTGGTTCACTCCTTACATAACATGGACTTCAGAAATGGAGGTGACGTCATCAGGCATGGGCAGCAACAGCCTCAACCTCCCAAGCCAACTTGTCAGCCCTTGGCCATCAGTTTAGAAAGTCAAGGAAAACTTCTTCATTATTCTGTGTAATAAATCTTCATGATGTGTTTGCTAAGGGTTGGTGCCAAAAAATGAGAAGTCCTTTTCTGTGTAAAAAGTAAGAAGAATATGAAAATCACAGTAAATTAGAATATTTAATTCAAAGGTCAAAGGTATCAAAAACATCATGAGTAAAATTAAAGGAAAAATATCTGCAGCATATCTGATAAATAATTCTGTTCCTGGTCCATAAATTAAAAACAAAAAGTATCCTATCCCAGAATTCCTACAGAGTAAATACAAAAGGGCAGGTCATAAGGAAAGAGAAATGACCACATGCAATGAAGTGATCAATCTCCCAGGAAGCATAAATAAGAATTGAAAGCACAAAGCCACCAAAAGCTTTTAAATAAAACAAATACACATAATTCATAAGGAATACACTGTTGGCAAAGTTGTAAGAAATCACATTACAAGTCCAGGAATATTTTGAATGTTTATTTCTTTGAGTTATATTTTTGTAATATTAACAAGAAATTGAAAACATACATCCCTTGAAATAGTGATTTCATTTTTAGTGATTTATCCCAACAAACAAAAGAGTTTATATGTACATTATAATCCTCCTTACATTATCAATTATGATGAAAGTGGAAATAGCCTATTGTTATATTAGGCTAATTTTTAAATAAATCATGGCACATCAATACTGTAGGCAATTGTGCAGTCATTTGTCAATGATTATGCTATTTAAAATGAGAAAAGCATATGTTATATAATTACAAAACAATCAATAAATGTACATAAAATATGAAATACCACTGCACAGATGTGGAAATGTCTGTACATGTACATGTAAAATTACATGTACATTAGACTTATATTTAATTGTTTCTTTCTATATATTTTTGTTTCTAAACACATTTTTTTCTAATCAGAATAAAACAGTTCTTCTAGATTACTGAATAAGTAGAATGTTAATTAGCCATTGTACTTATTCTAGAAATGAGAACATGGCAAGGTTAGATACATCAACCCAATAACAGGATTCTCTTTCTCTCTTGTACATTTCTATTTGTTTTCATCAAAAATATTGAAAGGTGTAACCCTCCTGGTCTGAGACCTGCCTCTGATAGCCACACCTCTCTGCCCATCTCCTGCTATTCACCACGCCTCCAACCGGCTTCTAGTTACATTTGAAAGCTCCACCCCCACAGAGTAACAAGGAAGTCGCTGATTGGACTATCACATGGACGTATTTTGGGGGGAGTGGTTTATACCCCAGGTATTTTACCTGTTGGGGGAACAAAGGGGATTCATTAAATTCAAGATTGCTGAACAGTAAACTCTGCTGTCTAATTTTTACCCTTCCACGTGGGTAGGTATTTCTGTGGCCACTCTATCCTATCCCTAACTCTCTCTTGCTAATGCTCTTCTTTCTAACTCCATATTTCCAGGTAACCCAATCCTTAACATTGCTGCTGGACAGCGACAGAAAGAAGTTTTCTTTTCCTTTTTGTTGAAGACATTATATGGACATCAGCATACAGAAGCTGGGAATTTAGTAGTCAATAAAGTGTTATAGTTTTGTTAGAAAAAGATTCCATGTGAAGAAGAATCACATTAGTGTAACAGGTGTACATCTTTCCATATACTTAGAACCTGGCAATTATCTTTCACCATACCCACCTATATGGGTAAAAAGAAGTCTGGTTTTCTTCTACTTTATTTGGGAGAAGAATGTCAGGGTTCATTTCTCTTCTCTTTTCTCTTCTCTTCTCTTCTCTTCTCTTCTCTTCTCTTCTCTTCTCTTCTCTTCTCTTCTCTTCTCTTCTCTTCTCCTCTCCCCTCGCCCCTCTCCCTCTTCATTTTCCTTTGCCTTCTCCTCCTCCCCCATTACCCAAAGTCTCTGTTTTTGCTTCTGCCTAAGGCACCATACCTGTGTGTCCTCCAGCACCCACAGGTTCTCTTGCCTGTGAGACTCCTGTCCCATGCATGGTTGTTAATGATACATTGCATCTTCCAGCAGTGACCACAGCTCAAGGGTTCTTCTGTGTTGACGTCTTTTTTAGTATATCAGTTTATCTATGGGACTTGAACTTAGCTCCCCTTTACACTCTGTCAGTGAACTAGAGGTGGATTGCTTATCACATGGCCTAACATGATTCCTTATGTGGTTCCTAAAGGCCAAGTCTTTTCTCTTCCCAATCCTGAACTTCCAGTTTATCTCCATTGCTGTTCACAGTTCTGGCTGTGCTCCTAGCTAAATTCTTTTCCAAATCTAATCATTTGACATTAAGTCTACACAGATGTCCTCTAGGCCTTCCTTTGCTAATTATAGAGGCAAACAATGCCTGTTTCTCCTTACATTTCTACTATAATAATTG
>NW_022196897.1:3490288-3510529 GCF_008632895.1 Mastomys coucha
TTTTGAGACAAAGTGTCTCTGTGTAATAGCCCTAGCTATCCTAGAACTTACTTTGTAGACCAGACTGGCCTAAAAATGACAGCAATTTGCCTACTTATGCCTCCTGAGTGCTGGGATTAACGGTGTGGACCACCACTGCATGACAGAGTGTTGTAGTTTTTAGATTCATAGAGCTTCTCTAAAAATATTTAAAATATCCATAGAAAATTCTTAAAATTCACTTAGTATTTGACTATATGTTATTCAAGCTTTAAAAAATAATTTCATGTAACCAAATCAACAATTCCACTCAGAATTAATATGAGAATACTTTTTTATTGGATATTTTCTTTATTTACATTTCAAATGTTGTCCCCTTTCCTGGTTTCCCTCCCTCCCGGAAACACCCTATCATATCCTCCCTTCCCTTGCTTCCTTGAGGATGTTTCTCCACCTGCGCACCCAGTCCCACTTCCCTGCCTTCAATTCCCCTATACTGGGGCATCTATCAAGCCTTCATAGGGCCAAAGACCTCTCCTCCCATTGATGCATGACAAGGCCATCCTCTGCTACATATGCAGCTGGAGCCATGTGTACTCCTTTGTTGGCGGTTTAGTCCCTGGGAGCTCTGGGGGCTCTGGTTGGTTGATATTGTTGTTCTTCCTATGGGTTGCAAACTCCTTCAACTCCTTCAGTACTTTCTCTAACTCCTCTATTGGGACCCCTCATTCAGTCCAGTGGTTGAATGTGAACATCTACCTCTCTATTTGTAAGGCTCTGGCAGGGCCTCTCAGGAGACAGCCATGTACATACAGCATGCACTTTTTGGCATCCACAATAGTGTCTGTGTATGGTAACCATATATGGGATGAATCCCCAGGTGGGGCAGTCTCAGGGTGGCCTTTCCTTCAGGCTCTGCTCTACATTTTATCTGCATATTTGCTTTGTGAGTATTTTATTCTCTTTCTAAGAAAGACTGAAGTACACACACTTTTGTCTTCATTCTTATTGAGCTTCTTATGATCTGTGAATTGTATTCTGGTTATTTGGAGCTTTTGGGCTAATATCCACTTATCAGTGAGTGCATACTATGTGTTTTCCCTTTTTTTAATTAGATGTTTTCTTTATTTACATGTCATACAATATCTCCTTTCCCAGGTTCCCCTCCAAAAAATAAATAAATAAGTAAATAAAATAAAAACAAAAACAAACCCCTGTTCCCTCTCCCCGCCCCCTGCTCACCACCCCACCCTCTCCTGCTTACTGGCCCTGGCATTCCCCTACACTGGGGCATAGAACCTTCACAGGACCAAGGGCCTCTCCTCCCATTGATGACTGACATGGCCATCCTCTGCTATGCATATAGCCTTTTCAACGAATGGTGCTAGTTCAACTGGCAGCTTGTATGTAGAAGAAGGCAAATCAATCCATTCCTATCTCTTTCTACAAAGCTCAAGTCCAAGTGGATCAAGGACCTCCACATAATACCAGATACACTCAAACCAATAGAAAAGAAAGGGGGAAGAGCCTCAAGCACATAGCCACAGGGGAAATTTTCCTGAACAGAAGACCAATAGCTTATGGTCTAAGATCAAGAATTGACAAAAAGGACCTCATAAAACTGCAAAGCTTCTGTAAGGCAAAAAAACACTGTCAATAGGACAAAATGGCAACCAACAAATTGGGAAAAGATCTTTAGCAATCCTATATCTATAGAGGGCTAATATCCAATATATACAAAGAACTCAAGAAGTTAGACTCCAGAGAACCAAATAACCCTATTAAAAATGGGGTACCATGTGTGTTCTTTTGTGATTAGTTTACCTCACTCAGGATGATATTTTCTAATTCTATCTGTTTGCCTAAGAATTTCATGAATTCATCATTTTTAATAGCTAAGTAGTACTCCATTGTGTAAATATACCACATTTTCTGTATCCATTCCTCTGCCGAAGGACATCTGGGTTCTTTCCAGCTCCTGGCTATTATAAGTAAGGCTACTATGAACACAGTGGAGTATATGTCTTTATTACATGTTGGAGCATCTTCTTGGTATATGCCCAGGAGTGGTATAGATGGGTAATACTATGTCCAATTTTCTGAGGAACTGCCAAACTAATTTTCAGAGTGGTTGTACCAGCTTGCATTCCCAACAGCAATGGAGGAGTGTTCCTCTTTCTTCACATCCTTGACAGCATCCGCTGTCCCCTGAGTTTTTGATTTTAGCCATTCTAACTGGTGTGAAGTGGAATCTCAGGGTTATTTTGATTTGTATTTCCCTGATGATGTTGAACATTTCTTTAGGTGCTTCTTGGCCATTTGATATTCCTCAGTTGAAAATTCTTTGTTTATCCCTGTACTCTATTTTTAAATAGGGTTATTTGATTCTCTGGAGAATTGATTGGGAAATTTGGCCCCTGGAAGTGGAGCCTCCCCTGGAGGCTGTGGGACTGACTGCCAAGTTTTTGCCGAAGGTAAACTAGTGCAGGCTGGAAGGACGATAATACTTTTAAAGTTATTGTCATAGAGGAATTATCCCAATGATCACTAGGCTCCTAATAATGTGAAGGAAGTAGGATCTAAGTTCTGAAAGCTGGATATATAAACACTTAATGA
This sequence comes from Mastomys coucha, assembly GCF_008632895.1. Classification (NCBI taxonomy): domain Eukaryota; kingdom Metazoa; phylum Chordata; class Mammalia; order Rodentia; family Muridae; genus Mastomys; species Mastomys coucha. The sequence goes on from NW_022196897.1 coordinate 3,492,884, forward strand.
CAACATGAAAACTAAACTTGAGTTCTGACCCATATTCTCTTTTAAACATAAATAGCTCTGTATATTAGAATGCTATTTAAAGTTAATATATCAGTAAACTTCAGAGGATATTATAAACCATAGAAAATTTTCTAAACAAAATTACCCACTCATTGTAGCTGTTATAATATGTGCACAAATTTGTCTTCTAGGACTGCCTGTTAAGTCCCATAAAATCCAAGTCAATTTTCTTTAAATGTGCCTTATTTTTCTCTCAAATAATTTCAGAATTGTTATGTATAAATTGCATGAACTATAAGATGTTTCTGTTAAAGTATATTAGAAGTGAGGATGACAAATTGATGTAGGTTGGTTTTAAAAACATACAGGCACTTTACAACATACATGGGTGTGGGGACTGGTAGTTTGATGAGTCTAAAATCTCAGTATGGTGATATAAAAAATATTCTAGCATGTCAAAGTTAGTTCAATAACAAGATAAAAAAATAAACAGCATAAACTCATGTGCTTAAAATGATAAATTTTATGTAATCCACATTTTCCACAATATAAACTCATTGAAGATGATGATTATGTTTCCTAGAATTTTTAGAAAGAGAGAACTGTGGCTGTGCTGACTTGAGTCTAGGAAAATTCTGAGGTGTGATTTGTTTTTGATGTTGCTATCTTATCTCTCTCTTTCTTATACTGTGCCCCAACCAAGGACATTATATTTTAATAATTTATCCAGATCTATCTTTTCCTGAATTCAAATTGAGTTCTAAGTTTTCCGACTCCCCTCATGTTTATCACAATTAACAATTAATTCCTTCCCATTTTCTCAGAAATGTGACTGAAGTCAGCTTTGATAATTTGATATATTTTTCTTATGTTGTAAAAGATTCACTCTATGAGAGATCTTCAGAAATTAATGGTTAGGTATGGTATCATAGATACCACAAGATAATTAGAGTTTCTGGGAAACCTTCCACAACACAATATAGAAGCATTTCCCCTCTTTTAGAGTTCAGGCCTGGTTATAAAATTAAAAGCAAAAAGATGTGTTTCATAAGTTGAAAAGAACACACAAGAATTCTAGCAAATGCCTCATACTTCATTATTCACTACACTGTGAAAGTGTGATTAAATCCACACAATGCATTGGTAACTGTACTGGCAGCAGGCTACATTCTGGCAGCTTTTATTATAGCAAGTACTTTCAGATTTGAATGCCAAGTCACATATTGAATTAGAAAACAAAATAGCTACAATTTTATGAAATTTACAAAAAGTGGTTTAAAATGTGCAATTCTATACTGGTGAGAAAATGAATACTTGAGAAAAATTTGGATGCCTTTGAATAATCCAGTATCTCATGATTGCTTTTTCAAACAAAATTAGTTGAAAATACGTGCTGATTAGATTCATTTTATAACAAAAGAACCCCCGTTGAGACTATTCAGAGGCAAAAGATGTTTTATTTAGCTATTTTTCTCTAGTTTTAGCATTCCCAGAAATCATCATTACCTCCATATGAAAAAGAACAAAGAACTTTGCAAATAGAACATTAACTCAGCAATTGCATTGAAGGTAATCTCTTGGTATTAAACCAATGTTTGTCACCTCTGTGAGAATGTGTGCACATTTGTACACATGAGTGCTGAAATATGGACATTAAAGAAGTTTTTAATTATGAATCATTGTAAAAATTGTTGGAAACCAAAATAAAATTTGAAAAATGGATACAGATTCATGCAAATACATGCAGAGTCGAGTAGATAGCACACAATTCTGTCCTGCTTAATGACAAGGGTATGTTGTCAGAAGTGTACTTTTAGGTGATTGCATAGTTCTGTGAATATCCTAGCACATAGTTTCATTAACTATATTTATATATATTCATGGTTATATTATAGTCTGCTGTTCATCCATAATGTGACTACTTCAATTAGCCCTCAGTCCTTCCCTGTGCATTTATACAAATGATGGCATAATTTAGTTCAGTGTTTGTACAACCAGACATCTCAAATATTTCAAAGGGCTTATAACCTTGTTAGTTTAACTTTGCATAACTCACAGACTAATACATTTTTTTTTTGCTTAGGGTTAGAATAATGTCAAGTGTCTACAAAAGGGTGGTTCCCTGAGGTTGGCTAGAATTAGTGATCTTTTATTCTGTCACTTTAACAAAAATGGGATGGGAAGTACACTAACTAGACCTCAGAGTAGGGCTTTAGGAACTGAAAGTAACAAGACTGCATTCCAGTCTTGACCCATCACTTAATAGCTGTCCTAATTTATCAACGTCACTTAACATCTGAGGAGACGTCCCCTCAGATTCCTCTTCTTTAAAATGGGGGGAAATGAACTCTTGTGGGAGGAATGACCAGTGTAAAACCCTGAAGACTCTTGCTAGTGGTTCAGAACCTCTGAAAGTGACTAAGTGAAAATTATGGAAATTACGTTATCTTGTCACTGAGTGTTAGGCATTACCTGAAAACCTTCAAGCATATGTATTCACTCTGTGCTAATGCAATGAGAGACGAATGGTGCTCAGCAAAGAGCAGTCTCTGGTACTGTGAAGGCCTGTAACCCAGTAAACACTGTTTGAAGTCTGGTACTGTGAAGGCCTGTAACCCAGTAAACGCTGTTTGAAGTCTGGTACTGTGAAGGCCTGTAACCCAGTAAATGCTGTTTGAAGGTACTAGTTTAAAGACAGGCATCACTGTGAAGCTTACAACCTGGGAAGGGGCCATTTGCATTTGAGAACTTTAACTCTTAGGACATGACATTTCCTGACATTGCATAGTAAAATAAAGAATAGTGGTCTACACATTTTTAGGACACACACACACACACCTTCACATCCTTCTGTTTCTCCCAAGTTTCTTCAGTCCATTGTATGTGGATGTGAAGGGGCCCAGAAGGGCCTCTGCTATGATAAAAGCATGAATGTTTACCCAAATGCTGGGATTCAGCCAAGAAGCTATATACTTAGTTCCAAAGATACATAGACAGTTGATTTTCAGTCATGAAGGCTGTATGATTGCTCTTTTGAATCCTGAAATTTTGCTCTCACCAGGTGGCAGACAAATCAATACTCAGAGAAAGATGTAAATGTCATAGTAACCCTTATGTTTCATGGTACCCCAAGTTGTAAAATATCATTGTGTGTATAATGTTACTAGAGCCTCACAGGATTTGAGGGACACAAGGTAAGCTGTTGATAATATTTTGCTTTACTATATTCTAGATTTATTTTTAATTATTTTTTTACCTTATAACCCAATACTAGCCCTCTATCTCCTCCCTCATGTTTCTTCCCATTCCACCTTCCCCTTCTCTTTTGAAAAGGGGAAGCCCCTCTCAGGCTGTAACCCCTTATTCCCCTCCCCAACCTCCCTACACAAAGCAGCCAAATAATAGGGAGGACCCAAGGGAGGATGGTAGAATCTTTCTCAGAACAGGGAACAAAATAGATAACAGAAGTCGATGGAACGAAGGAACTGAGTGGAAGAGGGAATGGGACAAGATGGGAGGGTAGAAATCATATATGTAGGAAGAGTAGGGGAGAGAGATGGGAAAGCCGCAGGTGGGGGCAATCTCTAGGACATGCCAGAGACTTGAGATGGGAGAGGCCCCCAAGGGTCTATTGGGTGACTCTAGCTGAAACTCCTAGCAGTGGGGGATATGGATCCTGAAGTAGCCACTACCTAAACCAGGCAAGACTCCAGTGGAAGGATAAGGACAGAAACCTACCCACAAAACCTTTGACCCAAAATGTTTCCTGCCTAGAAGATGTACAGAGCTGTTGGCATTCTAATCTTATGAGAGAAGGTAAAACTTTCTGTGGTTGAAGGATTTTATCAAGTCACTCAGTTAATCGGAACTCAAATTCACAGAATACCCCAAGTTCCCTGGCTCAGTGAGATATTGTTTCCCTTTGAGATCATAGAGTGTTGTGTGTTGGTCATTTATTAGAATGTCATGTGCAAAATGATTTGCAGTAGTAGAGTTAGAACAGTAAAACAAGAGTCCTTTTCTGTTAGCCTTTCTTATTCTAAATCTGCTGTATTATTTAACTCAAGGAGAAAGGAAGATGTAAAACGTTATTTTATCTATTGCTCCTTAGGCTGGAGTTACGGGAGATGCAACTTTGAGGATGGGCTTTGCAGCATGATGGAAGACCAGACCCTACTACCTGGTTGGACAAGAAGAAGTGGTATGATTAGTGCTTCACCTCCATTTTGGGATCACAATCGCAACATATCTGGTAAATGCTTTGAACTTCTTTTTCAGTTATGCAATATATTTCACAATAAATTTCATACTCTACACCATCATTATGTCAAGTTATCCATGTTTATTTCACTTAACATGATATCTCCAATTCTACCCAATGTTCCTGAATATGGAATGATTTTCTACTTTATGGCTAAATAAAATTCTACTGTGCATATATACCACATTTTAAAATTAATTCACCTATTTCTGGGTGCTCATGCCCATTTTATAGCCTACCTATGGTTGATCAGGCTTCAGTAAGTAGATATTTAGGAATCTTTTCCTTTTAGTACATCCCTGACTAATATAGCATACCTACATAAATATAGCAGTTATACTTTTAACTTTTTCTGAAACACTCATACTCATTTCCATTATTATTCTTGAACATACTAGTTTCCCTTTAAGCTTTATTTTTATATTAGTCTAACCCTTATTTTGCCCCATGTAATTAATCAGAGACATCTTTATTGATATTTTTACATGAAATGTATGTATTATTTAGTCCCTTAAAATACTTCTGATTCTAAATGTAGCACAAAATTTTTCATGCCTGAATTCCTGGTACCACAACATGTCTATTTTGCTAACATATGTGTTGATAAAAGCTCTTTGGACACTTTAGGGAAATTATAAATCTGAATATGTCAATCATACACAGATTAGATAGTTGAATGTTTTGACTTTTGGTGGGACAAATTTCAGCTCTGTTAAGTAGCTCTTGCCTAATTAGAATTACTAGAAAGATCCATGAACTGCTTCCTAGCTTTTTGGATATCACTAGGGCTGGACTTCCATTTATTCATTACTTAAAGAACTTCATTCATTCAATGTTGTGTGTTTAATTTACATTACGTTAAATAATTAAGTGATTACCTTAACTTAGAATTGGCAAAATTGAATTCCATACATGCCTTCAACTAGTTTGTTTCCACATAACATGAAAAAAGTTAACACATTGTCTTGTGTAAACAAAACTTTCCTTTAAAAAGTAATAGGTGATAGTTTTTTTAATAAATACAATGAAATATCCAGATATAAATATTTACATGGAGATCATTTAAGCTAAGCAAATACTTAAGGTTTACATAAACATAAATATCAGATTTGTGGATTATCATCAGTGTCTTATTGTTGTATCCTAGTTTTCTGAACTTCAAGAGCCGAAATAATGACACTAAGTTCACAGAATTAATTTAAGGGTAGGATGGACTTAAGAGCTAAGTGACACATTTTTGTTTAAAGTTTATCATAGACAAGTACTCAAAAACACTACCCATTTCTAAATGATGTTAATGTTATTAGCAAGATACAATTTCATATTTTTGACTACAAAGAAAAAATACTTTTGTTTAGAATTGTTAATAATTGTTAGGGACAAACTAACTTTATTGGAACAACGAACCAGTTTCACAAATAGGACCAACTACTCCTCCTACAATACCATGAGGTTATTATGGGTTGAGTCATGGCAGACATTGATACTGACTGACTTGGCTGCTGAGATTTTATTTATTGCAATGTCTTAAAAATTATTTATTTGGTGCTTTTCCCTCACTCTTCATTGTTCTCAGGGATTCTTTCATGTGTGCATTTGTTCCTCCCAGCTTTATTCACACACATAGTGGCTCCTCTTTCTCTAAAGTGCATATTATTTACTCTCAGACTTACCCACTGCATATCTTGAGCTAGGTAACCTGAAAAGCTCTAAACTTCTGCTGCTCTTTCTCTCTTAAAAAACAAACAAACAAACACAATACTTCTTTTTGTGTTCCCCTATCCCCCAGTGTTAGGTTTTTATAGTCTAATGCAGAGATAAAATTGGACAGTTTACCTCCAAATGATCCTTTCAAATACATCATATGAGTTTAAATCAGCGGCAGCGGGGGTGGGAGAGACCCAGGCAAAAGAGGATAGTTATCCCCTGGCATTATGGACTGATGATCCTAATAGTATTTGTGAATTGTTTATAAATACAATTAATATTAAGTTGTGAATAATCTCTAGCAGTAATTTTAAGAAAAGAACTGTTCTAACTTTAGATATTAACTCCTAAAAAATATTTATTAAAAAGAGTTTTAGAATCTTGACTCCATTTGAAATCCTTGGTTCATAAGTATTAATGACATTTTTGATTAACTTACTCTTGAAATAACTCGCCAGTACTTCAAAATAAGATTTTTATCATGTATTCAGTGTCTTGAGTTTTTAAAATTAAGCCTGAAAATCTATCAGGGTATTAAAATATCACTCTAGCCAGAATTTGAAATCCAGTAAGGTTCAGGAGCAGAGATGGAAGTGTAGTATTTATTTTTAAAAGCATACTGCATTATATAAAGTACTATATAAAGTAAAGTAGTATCACTATCAGAAATTCAAATACATCTTTGAAATGATAATATGACTTTTAAAAAGAATAAGCATATTCTTTTTCTTTACTAAGAGTTAGAGGATCAAGGAGTTTGCTGTGAGACCTCATGTTCTAGAAATGTCAGAACCTATGCATATAAAGTGTCACCAATGTAAGTGCCTATGCATAATCTGAACAAGTACAAAACCAATAGGCATTCCAAAGTGGACAAGAAAAGCCCACAGGGCCTCTACCCTACACAGGGAACTACACACAACTTAGGAATGCAGCTAGTGGGATAAATGGTCTTTCCCAAGGAAGAGCTCATCAACTGACCACCCAATACCAAGTGATAATCCCTGAAAACATACATACATGTAACATTATATAGACTAAGCTTTATTTAGAAATACATATGTATACACACATACAGATGTAGCAACAATTAACAGGAAAAAAGCCATGAATTTAAAGGAAAGGTATATAGGCCATTTGGAGGGAGGAAAGAAAAGGGGAATTGAAATAATTCTATTATAATCTCAAAAATAAAAAGTTCAAGAGAGTTTCCACGGATTAAGGAATTGGGATAGTTGTTAATGCATTGTGTATAGAGGCATTTTAGAGGTAGACTCCAGGGCCTGGAGAGATGGTTCTGCAGTTAAGAGTCCTTGTTGCTTTTGCAGATGGCCTGATGGCTGTCTTTGCATGCATTCCCATCAGCTCACTATCACCTATTATTTTAGCCCCAGGGATCTGATCCCTATTCTGCTTTTCACATGCAATGTACAAGGGTGCATACTCAGATAAACATAGACACATAAAATTTTTAAAAGAAATCTTTATATATTTTTTATTGGATTTTTTTTTTAATTTTAAACTCCAGATTTTATTCCCCTCCTGGTCCATTCTTCTATTGTTCCACATCCCATACCTCCTCCCCACACCCCTATCTCCATGAGGATGTCCTTACTCCCACCCCACCAGACCTCTAAACACCCTGGGGCCTACAGTCTCTTGAGGGTTAGGTGTATCTTCTCTGACTTAGTCCAGACCAGGCAGCCCTCTATTGTAAATGTGTTGGGGGCCTCATATCAGCTGGTGTATGCTGCCTGGTTGGTGATACAGTGTCTGAGAGATCTCAGGGCTCTAGGATAATTGAGACTGCTGGTCCTCCTACAGGTCCCCCTCCTCCTCAGCTTCTTCCAACTTTCCCCTATTTTAACCACAGGGGTCAGCAGCTTCTGTCATTGGTTCGGTGCAAATATTTGCATCTGACTCTTTCAGCTGCTTGTTGGGTCTTTTGGAGAGCAGCCATGCTAAGTCCCTTTTTGTGAGTGTTCCATAGTCTCTATAATAGTGTCAGGTCTTAAGATCTCCCATTGAGCTGGATTCCACTTTGGGCCTACTACTGGACCTTCTTTTCCCCAGGCCCCTCTCCATTTCCATCCCTGAAGTTCTTTCAGACGGGAACAATTATGGGTCAGAGTTTTGACTGTGGGATGGCAACCATATCCCTCACTTGATACCCTGCCTTTCTGCTGGAGGTAGACTACAAGTTCCCCGTCCCCAATGTAGGACATTTCATCTAAGGACTCTGAGTCCTGAGATTCTCTCACCTCCCATGTCTCTGGTACATTCTGGAGGGTCCCTCCAACCTCCTACTTCCCAAGGTTGCATGTTTTCATTCTTTCTGCAGGCCCTCAGGGATTTCAGTTCTTTCCCCTCACTCAATACCCAATCATGTTCTCCTCTCCATGCCCCAATCCCCTTTCCCTCTCGATCCCTCCCTACCCCCCTTGTGGTTGCTTTCTTCTCCTTTTCACTTGGAACTGAAGCATCCTCACCTGGGATCTTCAGTTTGTTGACCTTTTTGAGTTCTGTGGACTATATCTTGGGTATTTGGCACTTTTTTTTTTTTTTTTTTTTTTTTTTTTTTTTTTTTTTTTTTGCTTATGTCCCCTTACTAGTGAGTACATACCATGCATGAGTTACTTTGCTCAGGACAATATTTTCGAGTTCCATCCATTTGCCTGCAAAACTCAGGATGCCCATACAATCTTAAAAGCTGAGTAGTATCCCATTGTGTAAATGAACCACATTTTCTGTATCCACTCTTCAGTCATGGTACATCTGGGTTGTTTCCAGCATCTGGCTATCACAAACAAGGCCTCTATGAGCATAGTGGAACACATGCCCCTGTGGCATGGTGGGGCATCTCTTGGGTATATTCCCAAGAGTGGTATTTCTGGGTCTTCAAGTAGATCTATTTCCAGTTTTGTGAGCAACTTCCACATTGATTTCCGAAGTACCAGTTTGCAATAACCCAGCAATGGAGGAGTATATAAAATACATAATCTACTATAAATCTAAAATGTAGAGGCTAGCAACATTACTTTATATTTCTAATATTTTCATTCATTTATTCTCATGCTTCCAAAGAGAGCTCTCCCTTGATGCCCAGGTGAGGGTTGGGGCCAGGTCTACACAGCCCTGAGATATCAACATGCTCCTGCTCAGCAGTGTGGACTAGGAATGTCTGCCTAGCCTTTGATGGTAGTACACAACAGGACCTCACCATGGTCCCAGGTGACATTACAGATGACTCATATCAAGCTCTTCCTCACTACCCTAAAGTCTCCAGTGCCATCTCTCTTCATTGTGCTCACATCGTTCCATTTCTTTCTATCCTCCATTTCTCTACTGCTTACTTGCCTGATCTTAGTGTTCCCTGAGCACCTGCAGTTATCTCAGGAGTGTTATGCCCCTCTTCTGTATTTTGTCACAGGACAGGGGTCATATCAGGCATGTTCTGTACCCCAGGGCCTGTGTGGTACCAGACTGGTGGGCATCTCAGTTTAGCTTCCTGTCCAGGCCCTGTAGTGCCAGTCTGCTGCTTGCCATGGCTCGTTTCTCCCTTATACTGCCAGAGTGGCCTCTTGTGAAGGTTGCCTATCTCAGGATCACCACGTCCCATGACCCTCAGTCCTAAGCAGAGTTCCTCTAGTCTCTGGTGTGCTCATATTCTGGAGCCCATCTGGGCCCACCTGGCATCAGGTTGGTGGCTATCTCAGGCTTGCTTTTTTACAGAATGTTAGGCTTCTAATCAATCAGATACTTATAGGTAATAACATTGAGCATCTACGTAGCCTATCTCCTTTATGCCACCTGCTAATGCACATGTGACACAGCAGCCACACTTATAACTCCTCTAGGGGCAGGAGTTATTTCCATTTACATGGACTTATAGAATATGCCTCAGATCTAATCAGAAAGTAAAGTGGCTCCTTGCCCAAAAACATTCATGCCACTGTTGCAATAGTAAACACATCTTGGCCTGCAGGCTGTTATTATAGCATGTAGGGTCCAGTGCTGGGTGAAATTATTGATGATTTTATTCTGCCTATATTTTACATAGCAGTTCCCAATAGTATGAAAGCTATTTAGTAGTGAGGAAGTATCCTAGGTGGTTTGCAGTTGATTTCTCTCTCTCCTATAATAAAAGTATGGGGCGTCTTCAATTTTGGAGTCTGACCATCCAGTTATGGCAAGCAATTGCAATAGCATATGTTATTTTGGGTGCTTCTAGGGCCACCCTGCCTGATAAAATTCCACACTTTGCACTGTAATTTGTATTTCATAGCTCATGTCTTCTGAGAGCCACATTGTCTACCTGTACAAAGCACAACTAGAAAATGGATTTTTAAAAAGTTATATACTGAATTTTCTTATTAGTTAGTGGGTTTCCATATGTCTTCTGCCCACCAACTGTCTAACCCACCAACTGTCTCCTCCTCCTTCATTCCCCACCTCTCATCCATACTTAATATTTTCACCTCTGGTATTCCCCAGACATTATTTATATCATTTGTATCTACTTTCTTCCATTATGTTTTCATTGTGTTGTGAGATAGTAGACTGTGTGTCTTTTTCATGAACTCTTCCCTTGGGTTATCCTTTCCTCCACCATGTGATTTCCCTGGAAATTCCATGTTCCTCATAATTTCTTCCTTTCTACTCCTGCTATTCTACACCTCTAATTTCATTTTACCTATATCTTCCCTTAAGGCATCTTTTTTTTTCTAAGTACTCATTTCTAGATTTCTAGCTCTCAATTGTTCTTCATAGACCATGAGATATCCTTATTCTTGCTTTCTTCCTAGAATTCTTTCTTAGTGTTGACATAGTTTTCTGAATGTTCCTTCTCAGTTTTCAGCCAGCCATCTTCTATTAGAACACTAGGACAAAAATTACCTGAAGTTGCATCCAACCCTTATGCTGGCATCTGAAGGAATTTCATTTGCTCTCAGTGTTTCTTGGTGTTTCTACTCCTTAATAAAGAATTATACTTTCAGATTTAATTTACTTTTCTTTGTAATTTTCTTATGTCCTTTAAAAAGTTTTTTCTTTCATCTCTACCACACAAATTTCCCTTCTTCCACTTTTATCAGTATCCCCAACCACATCCTTATTTCCCCAGATCCACCTCTCCTCCATTTCCCCTCAGAAAAGAGCAGGCTTACAAGGGATATCAACTGAACATGGCCTAGCAACCTACAACAGGACTAAGTATAAATTTTGTCCCCTAGTTTAACCCTTTTGTTTATCTCTGTGCTTTCATTTTAGTGTTCCCCAGCACCTCCCTGTCTGCTTCATGCTGCTTTTCTTCCAGGGTATGAAAACACATATCATGTTAAAGACTAGGCAGGGTGCATGATAGAAATAGTGAGGTGGATTATTTATCATGAAGCATCCATTGCAGAATGTGGGGAATACCTCATGATCACTATATAAATCACACTTTTGAGGCTCTATGGTTTGAATAGCTGTTTATACTGAAATCAGGAAAATAAATATTGATTTATTAGTTTCCATATTATTCCAAAAGCTCTTTATTGAGCATCTCTATTATGATAATAATGCCCTAGGGCCCAATGATACAGTGGAAAAGAGCATAGTTCTCTTCCCCAGTGAACTTTTCATCTACTGACATAAAAAGAAACCTTAGATTGTGCTCATGAGACAACACTAAAAAATTCTATTGAATAACTTATTCTGTATACATATATACATTTAAAAACTCACAATGGCACAAAGATAAAGTCTGCTTGTACATATATGTGCTTAGCAGATATCAGTTAGTAGCATTTATATTGTTTTTACCCAAAGAAAGTTTGAATAAATGATTCATCTGTTCTAAGAATCTGCTTGCTTTTTGTTTAAGGGTTCTGCTTTTGGAACTATATTATCTGTGTCCCAATTAGTCTGCTCTGTACTGTGGAAATAGTTCTAACTAGCACAGAAGTTCTGAACATGATTCTGTTTCACTAAACACTTAAGAATTTAGGTAGTGAGGCCAGTGGGATGGCTCAGTGGGTAAAAGCACTCATTATGCACACCTGAAAGCCTGAATTGGATCTTCACACCTCACATGGAAGGCAGGAACTGAGTGATAACCTGGGCCTGCCACATACGTAGCATAGCATGAATGCACTTATCCAAATATACACAATGCTAATATATAAAGATATATGTATGTGTGTATTTATGTATGTGTGTCTGCATGTATGTTAAGGATGTCGTGTCTGATGTCACCTGAATGTTACTGATTTTCTCAATGCAACTGTTTCTCTCATTTTCTCTTTTGGAACTTTCACAGTTTAAGGGTCTCATGTATGACATATCTAACAAGGAGTAGTGAGTAAAGGAGATACGGTGGTAGCTAAGGAACATCATAGTATCTCAAAGGCATGGATATTTGGAATTGAATAATTCCTCTGCCTCAGGGAAAAGCTTAAATTTCTACCATAAACTCTGATTGGCAAGCTAATGATATATGCATTGGCACATTGTATAATCTCATGCAGTTGAAAAGAGTAAACTACATAGGATTTTCATAGTTCCCAAACAAACTTGACAGCTATGCAGTATCAGATAACAGAATATCATTTATTTTTCTATTTATTTTTCTATTTATTTTATTTCAAATTGATATATATGTCAATGAGAGTATTAGAGATGACAGTTTAGATACATAAACAATGGATATAGCATCAGTCTAATGTCACCATATAACCTTAGTAGTCAAGCAGTCAAATAACTTAAAGTATAACTTAATTTGATTGCTAAAAATGATACATGCTCTGATTCTTTATTAAAATATAGAAATATATCTTAGTGTAACTCATTTGGTTTTAGTAGGAATTTTATCTTTATGTATTAATGGCTTATTTACTTATACATTTATTCAAATTGAGCCATAAGTGAAAAACATTCATGCTCAGTGGAAATATATAAACTTAGTAACTGTATATTGTAGTGAATATAATAGAAGATTTAAAAGGTTTACATTTGAATAATAACCAATGGTGAATTGTAATGAAATTTGGTCAATTATGATGAGGAATTTTGCCAGTTGGATTGGTGGAAAGAACTCAGCAGGTGTCATTTGTCTGCCTGAGTTCTCAGAGAACAATTATAAATACTCACATAAATTTTCCACACCCCATCAAGAAAACATAACAGTAATCTATACTATGTTTAGCATTTGTCAGCTTTGGCCAACACCTGAAATATAGCATAGGAAACAAGAGAAACAAATAGTATCTACTGATTCTGGTTAGCATAATTTTAAAAATTTCCAGTTTTGCAAAATTTCTATGCCATAGTTATTAAATCAGACAAGAACTTTGTAGATGTATCTAAGTGTTTCAATTAGCTGACCTTAAAATCAGAAGATTGATTACACTGGAGCACTGAAGTGGGCTAAATGCAATCATAGGAGCCATAAAAAGATAAGAAAATAGAAGAGATAAGTTAGAAGGCTTACAAGTCCAAAAGCATGCATAGACGACTCTAAACACAGATAGAAGACAGCATAAAAGAAAGCATAGGATAGCCTTCAGAAAAGAACTACACAGTAGTTAGCAAAGAAACAGGGAACTGCACGTTATAACTACATAGAACAGAAATGTGTTAACAACCTGATTGAACGTAAAGGCAGATTCATCTCCAGAGCCATGAGAAAGATGTACAGCCAGCACCTTAATTTCAGCATTTTGAACTCCTAAGCAAAGACTCAACTAAGTCATCCTGTGTCTCAACTTGCAGCCCATGGTAATGGTGAGATAATTTGAGCTATGTTAAGTCTTGACTACAGAGTAGATTTCACATCAGCAATAAAAACTGGGGCCTAACAGTGTCTGAGAGACATGCCTCCTATTTTCTGGATTCACAGAGAGAAAGCTTTATAATCCCTTGATTATCCATCATTCTTATAATTAACTTTTAACATCTGTAAAGTTTCTTTTGCTTGGTAAGACAAAAATAAAATAAAATCTGCATTTGAACGCTGAAGTCTTGTGTTTTTGACTATCTGGACACCAATTAGCAGCTTGATTTTGTGGCAAACTGTTGTGACTTTCTTTAGTTCTTCACATTTAAGTTCCACATTTTTATCGTGATTTCCAATGCTTTTATTATTTTTTTAAGTGTCCACTGTTAAGGATCAGTGTTTATCACTTACTTTCTTTCCATAGCTTGTATATACTACTTAAAAATCATAGGACAAGGGGGAAATGGTAATGGGGGGGAGGGTTGGGGCTTCATATAAATATATATACATATGTGTATGTATATATATACACACATACAAATATGTGCATATATAGACGTTCATATATATATGCACGTATGTTTCATATATATATATATACATATATATATATATATATATATAATAATTTAAATGGAGAAATGGAGTAGTTACAATGCCCTTACTAGATACCAGAGACTAATAAATAAAAAGTTGAGTGTCATAAATGGGTTGCTTCTTTTGGGGTTGTTGACAAGTAAGATACAATAAACCACTACACATTAGATCATGGCCAATTCTATTAGTTATCTATTCGAACTTGACAGTAAGAATATATTGCTGATGTAGCACAAAGTTGTGTCACGGGACACAGATAAATCAAACTGATAGGGATCTGGAAGTTTCATCTCCCCTGGCTAGAGTTCATAGTGCTGAAGGGTTCTATCCATACTGCTGGAAGAGAAAAGTACCCATCAGTCATACACAGCTATGAAATTGGAGAACTACAATAATGATTGGCCACCAAGACATGCCCACCGTTGTAATAGTGGTGTGAGCAGAATGGGAGTGACCAGCCATTTTTTGTTTGAATTTAAGTTGGAATCCAGGAGATGAAATCCATATTAAGCATCAATACTGGGTTCAAGAACCTGTGGCTAGTCAAACCCTGAAGCAGAACCTACTACTGTTATTCACATAAATGGAAATATTATTTAAACAACTCTTAATTACATAGCATTTTACCTATAGATTAATAGATTAATTAGTCCCTCAAGCCTTGTAAGAGAAGCCTTCATTTACAATAGATGGTGATTAACACAAAGACTTCACAGTGCTCAATCCTAAGTAAGTATCTCTATCACATCCCATCCTCTCCAGCCTGGGGGATTATTGTGGAAGATGGAACTTTCATGGCTTCAATGGGAATGGCCCCCACAGGATCATATATTTGAGTGTTTTGTTCTCAATTTGTGGAATTGTCTGGGAAGGATTAGGAGGTGTTGTCTGGTTGGGTGTCTGTTACTGGAGATTGGCTTTGACATTTCAAGAGCCCACTCCATTCCCAATTCTTTCCCTCCCTGTACCCCTCCGTGTGTGTGTGTGTGTGTGTGTGTGTGTGTGTCTTTCTCCATCATGGTTGCTGTCTAAATATGTAAACTCTAAGCTCCTGCTCCAGGTCAGTTGTACCTGTTTACTTGCTGTCATGTTCCCATGATGGTCATAGAGTAACTTTTGTCTCCAAGTTTGAGTGGCAAGTGCCTTTAACCGTGGAGCAATCTTACTAGCCACCAGCATACAATCATTTTTTTTACACATATATCCATTCACCCACCTACTCACATTTCTACTTTTATTACTTAGAATTTTTATTTTTGTATATATTTTGGTTTTTTTTATTTATATAGCATAACTAAGATACCTTTCCCCTAATGCAAGATCAGAGACATCCTGATATCTTCTAAGTGTTTACATATCTTGTTTGCATCTTTATTTGATATATGGTATAGTTTCGTTGTGAATTTTGTTAGCTTTTATTTTGAATATGGCACTTGGGAATTGAAGTGAGCTGCTATTATTGTCCCAGGGCCTATCTGACCTTTTGGGCATTTTAATATTTGTTTCATGAATGTGAGATGAAGTGGAAGCTTAAGGGTTCTTTGGAAATTCAGTTCTGTTGGATGGAGTTTTGCTGGGGCAAATATGTGAAGGGGTGTTTTCCAGAAGCAGACACAGGTGAAAGATTAAGGCAGACTTATGAACGAACTGAAGGAACCACAGGAATCATGAATCATGTAGTACTAAATCAAGCACATGAAAAGACACATGATGAAGGAATCTCCACTAACACCCATGTATTGGTCTGCCTTACATTGCTTGGTTAAGCCTCATTTCTCAGAACTCCATAGAGAAAAATGCATTAAAATACTTCTGGTGGTATGCTACAGTTTTTTTTTGCTGCTTCTACAGACTTGGGCTGATTGGCAATGTCAACTGAAACAGATGCACATACCAAGACAAGACACCTGCTGAGGCAAGACCAATAGAAGAGATGATGTTTGGAGGGAGTATAAATAGAGCTTGATGGACAGTGATGGAGGCTGTGTTTGGCTTGTTTGCATAGCTTAATGCTTGCTTGTCTTCTGTCTTTGCTAATCTTTACTTTGCTAAGAGAGGCACAGATGAGAACTTTTCCTGGCATTCTTATTGGTCCCTTTTGCTGACTTGTGCTGAGGCTGAGGCCTGGTTGTCTCTGTTGGGTAGTGCCACCACCTCTGATTCATGTTTGCTCTCCTGACTCTACTGAACTGGACTACTGATGTATTCATGAAGTGTTTTTGAGTAGATCGAGCTGCCACTGCTGACCTATGAACTAAACTGTTTCCAGAAAATGCAGATGGGAGTTGCTCCAATGAACCATTTCTAAACAAGTCCACTTTCCCTATCCTCTTCCACTGCCTCTGGTGGGTGGTGGGGTAAAAGGGAGGTTTAAATGTGTAAGAACCATCATTAAAAATAGGCATTGAAAACAGTGAAAGCCCTATCATGAACTGCAGAAATGTTTTGGATTGTATTTTCTTGATGAACCTTCTTTTTACTACTGTGTGATGACCTTATTTCTCTCTTTTGACTTGAAGATTATCATTTAGAAAGTACAAAGAACTAAACAAACAAATGAACATAGAGAAAACAAATGAACCATGAAGTGGACACTTCTAGTTCTTTGGAAAGTTATTTATGCCAAATCATGTGTGCTGGGGTACACAGATGAAAGGATGTCTTGCTAAAGCAAACACGTGAAAGACTGTTTTTCTGAAACAGACACAGGTGAAAGGATGTTTGGTTATAGCAGACATGTGAAAGGATTCTTGATGAAGGAGAATAAATATGATCCCACAGACAGGGGAGACAAACACTAAGCATTGGTTTGGTTTGCTCTGCCTCCCTACTCTTCACTAAAGACACACCTGTATTGGTTCACCTTACATAATTGAGAGAAATTCACCCAAGAACTACTTGTAAGATTCTTGTCATAACTTGCCACTTCTGTGGCATCACCTCAGGCCAGTTGACAAGCCAGGTGGTTTCTTCAGGATTGAACTACAGCTGCCCGGTGTTTGTTGGCTGAAAGAACTGGACTGTAGCTGCTGGTTCTTGCCTATTGTTTGCCTTCTTAGAAGACCAGTCTGCAGCTGCTAAGTCATGTTTGGTGTTTGCTATGGAATTGAACTGCTGCCCAAGAAGATGGAGCTCACTCCCAAAGAACTATTGATAAACAGGTCCACTTCCCCTATATCCTAATAACTTTTCTCTTCCACAACCTCTGCTGGGTGGTAAGCTAGAGTTGAAGTTGAACTCCTATTAAAAGTAGCTTGCAAAATTAGGGAAACAACACCCTTCACAATAGTTACAAATAATATAAAATACCTCGGTGTAACCCTAA
>NW_022196897.1:3513920-3535247 GCF_008632895.1 Mastomys coucha
ATTGATTTAAGTTTTATTGTATTGTGATGAGAAAGGATACATGATATCAATTTATCTGAATTTGCTAACATTAAAAAAATATTTTAAGTGTATAGAATTAAATCACATTGTTGTTTCCCTTTTGTACCCCAAACCCTCCCAGCGAACCCCTTCCATACCTACAATAATTTTTTTGTCATATTCTTAAAAATTTATAAAATATAACAATAAAATGAGTGTTATATATAAAAAAAAAGTAGCTTGCAAAACTGTATGCATACAGAACCATTTAATATGAGTTATAAAACTAAACAGTTCTCAAAAGTTGAAAGAAGAGTCTATTAGATGGAGTGTGGAATGGTGAGTGCCTGTGGAGAGAGGCAGAAATACAGATGTGTGACAGTGGTTATGGGTGACAGGTATCAGAAAAGGCTGCAGTGGATTGTGGGGGATGGTGGAGGTATGTCCTTGTGAGTGTGGCCAACAGTTTGGTGTGCAGCAGCCTGGAGCTCGTACAGAGTCACCCACTGAAAACACTTCCTAGCTGCAGGATCTCCCTGGTTCTGAGGAATAACAGTTTCTGTGTTGGGCCTCTTTGAAATATCTCTTTGGTCCATGCTGTCCAAGGAGGCTACTATGGGATATTCAGTCCACTTCCCAGGCTGTGTTGAAGTCCAAGGTTCATGTGGGTGTTCATGGTCATACAGTAGCTGGGAAGCATGTTGAAGACTGTGCCCTGTTTTATGCCTAAGGCCATGAGGATGTCCATGGTATATACTGATGCCTGATGCTATGTCCATGGGTCATGTTGCTACCAGGGGCTAGCTTGATTGAGTAGCCTGAGGTGCCACCTAAGGCCATGTAAATGTCATTGGCCTGTGCTGTGGCCAAGGCTATAATAGTGTCTGTGGCCATTGCTGTGGCAAAATGTTGTGTTGATGTTCATAGTCTGTTCTTTCACTTAAGACCATGCTGACGTCTGTAGCAAGCACTGATACCTGTGACCTATGCTGCCACCAGAAACTATATGGAAGTCCATGATATGTGGTCCTGCTGATTATAAAGGGCAAGGAAGCTACTTTTGCAATTTGATTCCATCTTTTTAAAAAAAAATTACTGAAAATAGATTTTTTTCCCATATAATATATCCTGATTTCAGTGTCCCCTCCCTCTTCTCATCCCAGTTTCTTCCCATCTCTCCTCCCATCTGGATCCATTCCTCCTTCTGTCTCTCATCAGAAAATAAGCATGTTTCTAAGAGATAAATATAAAATAAAATAAAGTAAGATAAAAGAAGTAAATATCAGAATTGGACAAACCAAACCAACAAACAAACAAAAGGCAAAGAGCCCAAGAAATGGCACAAGGAACAGATATAAACACAGAACCCACTCATTCACATAGGAATCTCATAAAGATGTAGAACTATAAGCAAGTAATACACAGAACCCACTCATTCACATAGGAGTCTCTTAAAGATGCAGAACTGTAAGCAATTAATATATACAAATGACCTGTAAGATTAAATAATATAAATAAATCCCTTGTACAGTATAATGAGACAAAGAACCTTCAAAGATGTCGTTGAGGCTGTTGTCATGTACACTGCTCATGTGGCCTACCCTTAAGAATGGTTTGTTTCCCAAAAGGACTCCTCTGGAATAAACTAAACTATCATTTTCAAGTGGTTAACAATTGGAGATGGCTTATTTATGGGTTAAAAATTTTAGAAGATAATTTTACTGAATATAACAACCTTTGTTGATGGTGATTTACTTTCCAAACATGAAATGCATTTTTACATGCTTACCTGGCCAACTGGGTTCTGATTCTATATTTCTTGCTATCCTGACTATAGTAGTATATCAAGGAGAGGTTCTTCTTCTCCAGTCCTGTCTCTGTGGAGTCTAAATGTCTTTTATATTTGGATATGCATTTCTTCTTCTAGGTTTCAGAGATCTACTATAAGTTCATTGAATACATAGTCCATGCCTATAACTTTTATTTACGCTTCCTCTACTTTGTGGGCTCTTAGGTTTGCTCTCAGAGGTATTTTTACATGGTGATCATTTGGTCAGGCTTAAGAGTTTATTTTTACTTTTTAAGTACAGGTGTATTATTGTCAAACTCATTTTTCTACTTGTCTTGTTGGTCAATTATATTTTCCATGGTGCTTTTTATCTGATTGATGAACTCAAATGTCCAACACTTTTATTTGGGCCTTTTTTTCCAGAGTCTCAATTTCCTTCTTGTTTTTTTTTCTATATGTACTTTAATTTTTCATCTAAATGGCTAACAATTTCATACACTTTGTTCTAGGTCCTGCTTTGATTTCTTTATCTCATCCATCATCTGATTAATGGGTGAGCAAAATGTGATAGATTTACACAATGCAATCTTATTCAGCATTATATAAATGAAATAATGAAGTTTGAAGGAATGTGGATGGACCTGGGAAATATTATACTGAGTGAGGTCATAGCAAGCCCAGAAAACTAGCATAGTAGGGTTGCTCTTAAATGTAGATCTTAACTTCATTTTTAAGATTCCTATGTTTAAGTCGAAGTGACTTCCTTCACAAGCCAGGAAGCAGAAACAAGACTTAGAAAGGAGGACGCTTAGGGATTCTGTTCCCAGCACTCACATCCATGCCCTCAGGCTCAGGGAAAGCTGAGTCAAGGATGTGGAAGTAGTTTAAGAGCAAAATGGAATAGAAGACACTGAGAAAAGAAGATCCTCTAAATCAACATGCGCATCTCTCATAAGAACTCACAGAACCTTCACAGGGCCAAGGGCCTCTCCTCCCATTGATGACCAACTTTCTCATCCTCTGCTACATATCCTTCTGGAGCCATTAGGTCCCACCATGTATACTCTTTGGTTGGTGGTTTAGTCCCTGGGAGCTCTGAGGGTACTAGTTAGTTCATTTTGTTGTTCATCCTAAGGGGCTGTGCTCCAGTGTAGGGGAATGCCAGGGCCAGGAAGTGGGAGAGGGTGGGTTGGTGAGCAGGGGGAGGGGGAAGGGAAAGGGGTTTTGTTTTGATTTTGTTTTTGTCTTTTTATTTTTATTTTATTTTTTCTTTTTTTTGGAGGAGAAACTGGGAAAGGAGATACCATATGACATGTAAATAAAGAAAATATCTAATAATATATATATATATGTTTAAAAAAAAATAAAAAGAACTCACAGAAACAATCTATCCCTAACTTCAAGGGATCTGACACCCACCTGACCTCTGTGGGCACCAGGCAAGCCTACTCTATACATACATACATGTATACATACAGGCAAAGCACTTATACACATAAAATAAAATAAATGAGCAAACCACTCATACATACAAAATAAAATACATAAATTTAAATTTTAAAGCAAAAATGATTAAGCAGTTTTCTCAACAGCTGAACGATATTTCCCATTTTCTGCCACGGCTTATTTTTTTCTTTTATTAAAAATAGATTTTTTTTCTCGTATAATATATCCCAATTGATTACAGTTTCCCCTCCCTCTACTTCTATCAGTTCTACCCCAACTCTCCTTCTACCTGGATATACCCATTTGCTGTTTCTTCTTTAAAAAGAAGGAGGCCAAGATACACTGATAAAATACAACAAGATAAGCCCCAAACTACCATCTGAACACATGACAAGCTAAACACACAGAAGGAAAGGGGTGCCTCCCAAAGACTAAAGAAAGAGACAGATGCAGACGCACAGTCATTTGCCCACTTAGGAATCCCATAAAGGCAAGATATATAATTCAAATGAAAACAGTTTAAAAGATTAAAAAAAAACTCCAATAGTATGAGACAAGGAATCTCCAATGAAACCCTTGGATTCTTTTTCTAATAACTATCTACTGCTGGACATGTGGTGTACCCTTAAAAGTCATTTGTTTCCCCAGTGAGACACTCTTGAGGAAAACCAAATTTTCATTTGCAAGTGGTTACCAAATGCAGAGAGCTTCCCCTTTCAGTTCTAGGACTTCATTAGGTGTAGACCTGCACAGACCCTATGCTTGTTGCTTCAGCTTCTTTGAGTTATGAGAGTTGCTCATTGATTTAGAGGATTTTCATGTTTGTCTGTCTGTTTGTTTTGGTGTCCTCACTTCCCTTTGGCTTTTACCAGGTTTTTTGTTTGTTTGTTTGTTTGTTTGTTTGTTTTTTTCACATTCTTTATTGCTGAGTTCTTTGAGACCTGAGGGAAGGGATTTGATGGAGACATTCCATTAAGGGTTGAGTGTTTAAAGGTCACTCACTCTCTGCATAATGGCTGGCTGTGAGTTTATATTTATTCCCATCTGGTGCAGAAAAAAGCTCCTCTGATGGTGACTGAACTATGGCTATAACATTGATTTATGAGTATAACAAGATGTCACTAAGAATCATCTTATTGCTGTGTTCTTTTAGTAGTATTTGGTTTTACCCTTGGTCCTTCAATTATATAGTCTTTGTTTCTTGTCACTAAGTAAGGTTAATTGTAGGTTCCATCTTATGGAGTGGGCCTTAAGTCAAATCAGATATAGGTTGGTTACTCCCACAAGCTTTATGCCACCACTGTGGTAGCATATCTTGCAAGCAGGACACCACTGAAGTTTGAAGAGTCTGTATCAGTGTTGGTATATATATTTCACTTTTGATAGCATGCAGGGTACCTTCTTACAGGAAAGATTCTGGAACACAGGGGCAAAGGTTCTTCATAGGCACCAGCTTGATATCTCCATGCAGTACTTTTCAATTAGTAGTTCAGGTGTTATCTTAAGAATAGGGTCCTCCCATCAGTTTGTGGAGAGAAACATACAGTATTTGCAACTTCCTGGGTTGTTTGGGAGTTCCCATGGAACTCCTTGGCTAACAACTCAATTAAGTAATATATATATATATAGTACTGGAAGGATCATTTAGTGCCAAGAGATGTCCAGTTGAAGATCTGTCTCTTTCATTATTTGACCATTTCATTTAGAATGCCTTATATTTGTATATATTTTAGGAAACTTCAACTGTAGTAAGTTTTCATATGACCCTCAAATGTTTCTTGATTTTAGCTGTGTCTTCCTGTATTCCTTCCCCACTTAATTATCCTGTTCCAGGTTTTTCTTATTCTCCATCCAGCCATAATTTTCATATTCCCTTTTCTAGGAAGATCTATTTGCTTACCTAGCCTTTTACTCTATAAATAACCTTTATGGTTCTATTGATTATACTAGCTAGGTTATCATTGGTTTTTCAACTAATAGCCAGATATAAGTAAATACACACCGTATTTGTCTTTCTGGGTCTGGGTTACCACACTCAGAATGATTTTTTCAAGTTCCATAAGTTTACCTGCGAATTTCATGGCTTCATTTCTTTTAATGGCTGAGTAATATTTCATTGTGTAGATGCAATACATTTTCTTTTTGTTCATCCTTCTTTGGAAGGACAGCTAGGTTGTTTGCCTTTTTGGCTATTATGAATAGAATGGTAATAAATATGTTTGAATGAGTGTCATCCTTTCAGTATATTTCAGAGAGTAAAAAAGATGGATTTTGAGGTAGATCCATTCTGGTTTTTCCGAGGATCACACTGTTCATAGAGGCTGTACAAGTTTGCAGCTCCACCAGCAATGGATGAGTATGCCCCTTACTCCATATTCACTCCAAAAAGAGCTGTCATTAGAAGTTTCAGAATCTACTAAAAGCACTGCTATCTTTAGGTTACATCTTTGTTCCAATTATGGCATCAAAGTTTTTCAGTATTATGTCTCAAAGGCATTTTATGCATCTAATAAGATGATCATGTGGTTTTTGTCTTTCAATCTGTTTGTGTAGTGGATTGTGTTTAACAATTTACATATCTTGATCCATTCCTGCATTTATGGGATGAAGCCTATTTGATAATGAAGAATGATATTTTTAATGTATTATTGGATTCCATCTGCAAGTGTTTTACTGAGAATTTTTGCATCTGTGTTCATATGGGAAATTGGTATCTATTCTGTTTTGGTTTGATCTTTATTAGTCTGGGTATCAGAGTAATGGTACCCATAAAACAAATGAGACACATTATTTTCCTCTCAGTTTTGTAAAATATAATTTGAGGAGTGTGAGAATTAACTCTTCTTTGAAAGTCTGGTATACTTCTGTACTATAATCATCAGGTTGTGTGCTTGATTTGTTTAGTAGACTTTAATGACTGCTTTCTTTTTTTGCTAGTAGTGGTTTGTCTGTATAAATTCCTTATCTGATCTTATTTTAATTTTGGAAGGTAGTATATATTGAAAAAAATTATCCCCTTTAAAGCTATTCCAATTTTGTGGAGTACAGATTATTAAAGTATATCCTTAGATTCTCCGGATTTTCTTGGTGTCTATTATTAAATTCCCGCTTTCATCTCTAATTTTGTTAATTTGGATCTTCTCTTAGCCTTTTAGTTAATTTAGCTGAGGGCTTGTCAATCCTATTGGTTTTGTCAAGGAACCAACTCTTGTCCACTATCTGCCCCAGAAAAGTTATAGAACTTTATTTGGATAACTTGTAGATGTAAAGGCATCCTCACAGTCACCATGTTTGTCTTCTTCCAAAACCATTTTCCATAAAATACTAGTCTAGACTCCTTCCATTACTCCTCTTCTTCACTCTCTCAGTTTTAGGTGAAACTCTTATTTTTCTGTTTGAACATAGTTGCTTTCTCTTTTGAAGTAATACAGTATGTCATTTCCCTCTTAGCAGAGCCTGTTGGTACAATGGAGAGCTCAAAGCTAAGCTAGTACACATGAGGAAATGTTGAAGATGGTCATCCTTCATGGAACCAACTCTGTTTTATTGATTTATTTTTCGTATTTTTTTTATCATTGTTGTTGTTTGCTTGTATTTTGTAATTTCAGCACTGAATTTGATTATTTCCTGTCAGCTATGTCTTTTCGGTGTGGTTTTTTTTTTCTTTTTTTTTGGTTCTCTAGAGATTTTAGGTGAACTGTTTCTCTGCTTCTTTTTTAGTTGTTTTGTTTGTTTGTTTGTTTGTTTGTTTGATTGATTGTTTTATGTAGGCAGTCAGTGCTGCTTGGAACTTAGGATTCTCATATCTGCCTTTACTCTGCTCCATAAGTTTTGGTATATTGTGTATTTATTTTTATTCAATTCTATAAAATCTTTAATTTTTTTCTTAATTTCTGTGTTCACTCATTTTCATTCAGTAATAAGCTGTTCAGTTTCCATGAGTTTGTAAGTTTTCTGTTGTTGATATCCTGTAGTATCTATCTTTGATAGTTAGAGAAAATGCATGGTATTATTTCATTTTTTATATCTGTTGAGAACTGCTTTATGTCCAAGTATACGGTCAATTTTAAAAAAAGTTCCTTTTAGTGTTAAAATGAAGGTATAGTCTTTTGTGTTTGAGTAAGATATTATATAGATATCTGTTTGGTCCTCTTGGGCTATCACTTCAGTTAGCGGGGCAGGGGTGTTCTGTTATTTATTTTTGTCTGGACAGCCTGCCAGCTGGTTAGTCAGGTATTGAAGTCTCTTACTATCAATTTGTGAGGGTCAGTATGTGACTATTCTTGTGTTTGGTGAATTGCTGTTAAAATTTCAATGTCATCTTGGTGGAGTTTTCATTTGATGACTATGCCATGTCTTTTCCTATTTTGTCTGATTAGTTTTGGCTTGAAGTCTATTTTGTAAGATATTATATCTACACCAGCATTCTTCTTAAGTCCATTTGCTTGTAATATTTTTTCCAATGCTTTACCATGAGGTAATGTCTACCCTTGAGGTTAAGGTACTTCTTGGATGGAGAGAAGAACACATTCTATTTTTGTATCCACTCCTTTAGTCTGGGTGTTTTTATTCAGAAATTGAGACCATTGATATTGAGAGTTATCAATGAGCACTATGTGTTGATTCCTGCTAATTTGTTGTTGTGGTGGTGGTAATGGTGGTCATTGTATGTGTTTGTGTGTCTGTGTGTGTGTGCGTGTGTGTGTATTACTGGATTGCATTTGTAGAATTAATAATTTGTTTAAAACCAATATTATATTCACATTTCTTATGCTTATAAATTAGTAACGTTCTAAACATCTGTTTATTACTCTAAGTGAAAGCAAATGGATGCCCAATTGTTCTATCCAAATACCAGAAAAGATGAGGTTGATAGGCTTCATAATATTAATATTGATTGATGCAATGATGTGACAATTAGATTTGACTTCCAGTCTGTCTTTGAAATACCACTGAGTGGCTTGGATAGATAGGTTATCATAATCACTGTTGCCACTGTTCTCTCTCACTCATTTGACAAGCAGCAGTGTACAAAACAGAGTATCAGAAAACAGGAGCTTCAGTGTCAGCCATGATAGCTCTGGTAAAGTATATCAGGAACTCTGTCAGCCTCAAGTAGTATGTATTCTTTTTAGAAGCTTCCAAACAGTGGTATATATGTTAATACCACAACCTTCAAGAAAATATCATGGATCTGTGTTGTTCTTGTGTTTCTGAAAAAAGCAAGGAACAACACAGATCCATGATATCATCCAAGCCTTTTATGACAAAGATATAGAAAATAATGTTCTCATTGGATTTCTGGCTGAGGTGCTCATTTTAATAGGCGGTCTTGGAATTTTGTAACTTTTATGTAGTTATCACTTCCTATGTCAAATGTGTTCTCATTATATTTTGGACTATTGTCCATATTAATAATATACAGTGTATAATCATTATTAGCTCTTTAAATTGATCTGATAAAATGTAAAAAAAAATTAGTCAATTCACCAATGGGGATTTTAATTTTTAATCTTTTTAACACAGCCATAATCACCTTTGGTGCTTAAAATAAGGTACCAGTGATCAGCTTGAGTCTAATTTGATAATTCTTGTTCATCACAGCCTATTTTCTCACACTGGTCTCCAGAGTGGATTTGATCTCTTCAAACTTAAGAAGCAGAATTTTTCTTCCAACTAATGATCAGCAAGTTTGTCAGGTACTTGAATACACAATGCATGTTTTTGACACATTTGGCAATTCCCTTATTCCAATTATTTGGGTACCAATTATTTTTTTACAGATTACCTTTTATAACTTCTCTAGTCACCAGAATGGTAAATTGATCGCAGGCCTTCAAACAATCTGTGGAGATCCTATTCAGCATTTATGGCAGAAAAGAGAGATACTCCAGAGTCGGTGGGAGAGAAATGTCATCACGGTCCAGAGCTCACAGCAGTTCCAGGTATGCTTCTCTTTCCAACTATGTCATTAGAGGAAAACCCATAAGAACCCAGATTTCAGAACAGGCTAATTAAAAAGTCACATGGCCAGTTCATCTGCTGGGAACTAGAATTTCCCTTGTTCTTAAGCCTTAGTAAAATTAGGATGGCTGGTCACATAAAAGGCATTTTCATTGCAAAGTTTTGACTTTATATTATGAAATAAATGAATATATTTTAGGATACAGCAATATAGGTTAACAATAATCTTATAAAATCCTGTGAAATTATCTCCTCAATTTCTTAAACCCTTTGTTTCATCTTTTTTACTTTTACTGTGTTTTCTTTATACTTCTTCCCCCCAAAATCATTTTTCTCTCTAACTTTCTCATGCATTTGAAAGAAGAGTATAATTTTGAATAATGAACAAAGAGATTTTAATTTACATACTAATTCCAAATGCTGTTGAAGTAGAATAATTTTCATATTCATCTCGTGGTTAAGCTCATTTTAGCACAGCATTTATTTTCCTAAATAATTTTATGAATTAAATCCAATGCAAGCCTATAAAAGACAATCTTATTTATGCAAACCAATAAAATTTATACATGACAGAAATTATAATATAATGGTTATTATAAGACTTTCTGAGAAAGTATTGCATATTTTAACATTTGGGATGGCTAAGGAAATTTTTCAAGTTAAAGATGAGAAGGATTTTAAAGCATATTATTCTTTAAGAAATTACTTTCTAAGCCTACCGTATGGACCAATTTAGCCCATGTACATTTTCTTTATGATCTATTGTTAGAATAATATAGCAATTAATTATTTTATTTTTATTTTTACTTTTTTATTGCTTGATAATTTCACACATGCATATAGAGATTTTTGGTGAAATGTTTCCTCCCTCCAAATTTCTCCATTCCCCTTTCCACAATTTTCCTCTCAACTACATGTGTTCAAAAACAAAACAGAACAGAACATTGAGATCACTAATACTGCCTGTATGTCCATGTATGTAGGACCCATCTGTTGGAACATGGGTAGCATCCCAGGGGCTGGCTCCCTGAGGAAAAAAATGACTCTTCTTTCCCTAGCATCCCTGCATTGCCAATAGCCTCCCAGGTAGGGGTGGTATTTCATGAGCCCCTCTCCATTCATGTTGGCATTTTGCTGGCTTGATCTTGTGTAGATATTGGACATGTAGTAACTGATTCTCTGAGTTGATCTGTGAAATGGGCTTGACCAACAAATATTTTTGCTAAAATTATCCACTATTTCTGATTCTTAAAATCCTCTTACCCACTCTTCCATGATGATCCTATAGTGTTGGGAGAAGTAGATACAACATTCAATGTCCCATTTAGAACAGAAAACTCCACATGTCCTTATTCTCTGCACATTTACTATTTATGAGTTTCTGTGTTAATGACAATCTATTGTAAATAGAAGCTTCTCTGATGAAGGTTGAGAGATGTAAACTGCCCCTAATTTCTTATCTATAAGTACCATCTAAAATTAAATTTTATATTAAAAATATCTGATTTGGTGCTATATATCCGTTTGTTTAAGTCTATGGAATGAACTAGCTTCAATTTAACCTTCAGCTAATTTTGAGTGACTATGGAGAAATGAAAGGTACCTATGCTTGTTAAAAATGTTGAATGAAATTATATGTATGAAATATTTTCTTAGTTGATGTCATGAAATCACTGTACTTGAAATTTTCTGTTATTATTAAGCTAAAAGACTGTCCATAGAATAAATCAAAAAATAATTTAGTGTCTGGATAAATGTTATATAGATGTAATAGTTCTATGGTTGGGCATAGTTTTAAAGTTTGAGAATTTGCAATCTACTGAAATCAAAGATTTCTGTTTTTTTTTTATGTGGGAGACATCTTAGATTATGACAGTTTTTATGCCGATTGCTTTGATTATTTAAATATTACTTATATGGTGTACTATGTATGGTGCATGAAAGGTTTTAAGTACCATTGTAAGGGATGTTTGGTTTCGGTGGGGAGCAGATATTTGGTACTACCATGGTAGGTTTTAAGTACCATTGTAAGGGATGCTTGGTACTGGTGGAGAGCAGATATTTGGTACTACCATGATAGGTTTTAAGTACCATTGTAAGGGATGTTTGGTATTGGTGGAGAGCAGATATTTGGTACTACCATGGTAGGTTTTAAGTACCATTGTAAGGGATGTTTGGTTTCGGTGGGGAGCAGATATTTGGTACTACTGTGTTTTTAGCAGGGTGTGCTCTGCTGTGAGTTCCCCTGGAGATGAGTGTTTGCTATGTCTACTGAGCTGTGATTCAATGTTAGAGAAGATTCTAGTATATTTCTTATGCACTTTTCAGCCTTCTTATCTACCTAAGCAGCATCATAAATCCAAGATTGACTTTGTTAAAAATGACCGACCTCAACTGGATGAGATTTTCCCCATTACCTTTTCTCTTGTGTCAGTTCTAAAGACTGATAAGATCTTATTTCAGTGCATTTTAAAATCATTACTTACTCATTTTTCTAAACCTTGAAACACTGAGTACTGAGAAAGTTTTAAATGATCTTTGTCAAGTTAATACAGTTTTAGTATATAATTGTCCATATCTTTAGGTCAAGGTTTTTATAGTAGGCTGACAGATTTGGATGATGGACAAAGGTAATACTTGGTGGACCTTTTCAGTCAAACCTTTTACAATTAATTCCTTGCTTACTTCAGGTGCCCATTTCTAAACATTATAGCCTATGTTGGTCAAAGTGTATATCAGAAAAATTAAACTTAAGATCTCAGACTATTTTATCTTTAGGACAATTCAGCTATGGCTTAGACACTGAGGTTATTCACAGGAGTTCTTTAAATGCAGCAGGAACTTCAATTAACATAGGTGCTTTCTCAGTATAGTAATGTGTTTCTCTAAAGACTTTATTGCTGATGGGAAAATAGTGCGTGTAACATTGAAAAGCTTTGTTAAGAGGACTGGAGCACAAGGCACCTGGGATGTTTAGGCTAGACCCATGCTTTATGGCTACAGATAGGTTTAATTTTGTCCTGTCAGCAAGTGAACAAGTGTTCATTCATTGCTTTGTGATGAGCTGCAGAGATGAGCTGTGCTTATAATGGGGACCACCATCAGCCACTTTCTTGTTCCTAAAGAACTTTTGTGAGAAGACTATTTTAAGAATTTTGTAATCAGTGTCTCCACATTATATCTGCTGCCTCAGCAACTTGGAAGCCCTTAGGAATTATTTCATTCTTTGCAATCTTCCATGCTGACTTCTGATAGTTTAAATCCACATATGCTTCCTTCAGAAATAGCCGGATAGGTTATTTCAGTCAGTGACAGCTATATCCCAGGTTAATGTGAGTTCTGGGGAAACCCCCTGAAGCTGGTTGTCACCCAGGGCCCTTTATCTTTTTTATCTGAAAAATGCTAGGTTTTTTCCTTAATAAAATTTAAGTGGTTAAATTTCCAAGGATGCACTAGTCCATAAACAAGGAGTTGGCATTATGAACAAAGGTGGCAGCATTTCCATTTGGAGCATGGTAGCAACTAACATTTATTGAACATTTACTAAAGTGAAGGGATTATGCTAAGTACTTCATGCCACAATCTAACTGGCCCCTCAAGGGCTACACTGAGGGGGAATATTGATTTGTCCCTATTTTATCATTGAGGCTTTGAGCTTTATAGAGCTTAATAACTTATCACTTAACCATGCCATGTTAGTATCTACAGAAGTTTGGTTTCAGATGTTAGTCACTTAGTCACTGAATGATAATAATTGTCTATACTGTGTCTTACAAATCTGTTTTAGAAGAGTGAGCTAGAAATCATAACCTCCAAAAGTAGTCAAATCTGCTGCATAGAACTTAGCAAATATTCTATGTGATGTGTTGTATGAAATTACAGTGCTATTGCATTGTTAGTGAATTTCTATCATTTAAAAATATTGCAGATCCATGAAATTATATTTAGTAGTGTTTTAATTTTCTAGAAGGGAAAATGATAACTAGGTAGGCTGACATGTGCTTACAATTTCAGCACTTGGAAAACTTAGTCAAGAGAATCTAAGTTCAAGTCCAGCCTTGTCTCTCTAAGGAGAAAGTGTCTAAAATCACAAGAAAAAGAAAGGAGAGTGATTGGTAAATAAGTGAATATGCTAAATGAATCAAGGAAGCTCTGATAATATGTGCCTTTCTATCATTTCTCCCTGTGTCATTTACTTAGATGGTTATGTAATGGTTAAATCTCTGCTCGGGCACTTATTGTAAGTCTCGTCTCTTATTGATCTGATATCATGTCTTCCTGCCCTGGGAGGGGACTTCTTATCTCTATTCAGAGGTCATTTGTCCTAAAAATGTCTGGGCGGGGGCAAATAAACTTGTCTTATTTTATCATTGAATCAGTGTAGGGTATTCCTGCCTCCTGAGATGTCATAACCCCTAACTCTATTGCCTCTCACAACCTGCTGGCCTCTTTCCTTTTCTTTTCTTTCCTTTCTTTTCCTTTCCTTTTCTTTTCTTTTCTTTTCTTTTCTTTTCTTTTCTTTTCTTTTTTCTCTCCCCTTCTTTTATTTCTATTTCCCTTCCCTTCCCTTTCCTTTCTTTTCTTTTCTTTCCCATTTTCCTTCTTTCATTTTCTGTGGCTACTTTGTTCCTTTAAAAAAAAAATCCCTAATACCATATAAATAACATACATGTTTGAAAGAAGATTTTGGATAAAACCAGGAATATTATGTATCACTTTTTGTAGAAATAGCACTACCACAAACCTCACAGCCGCTGACCTTTATAGGAACTGGCTTTTTCTCATTACCCTGGGGTTTTACTTATTTTGATTTTCTTTCTAGATAATTACCAACATCCCTGGGGGGGAATCTTTTGTTTAAATCTATTTAATGGGTCCATTCAGTTAAGTCTAATGGACTTTGTGTTTTGTATCCTCTCAGACCCATTGGTAAAGTTTTCTTAGAGAAACTGTTCTTCTCTTAAGAAAAAAGGTTTTCCTTGGCTGAGCTTGGGAGCTCCAATGGCAGATAATTTGCACAATAACTTTTCTTCAGTCATAGCAAGTTAGCCTGTGATTTAGCTGAGCCAAATAAACATATAATATCTATTGCAAACTCTAATGAGGAGAGGATTAAGGCAGGAAGGTAATTTAAAGGCAGCTTCAATAGATCAGGCACAAGGAAATGGGAATGGAGACAAGGCTAGAAGGAAAATAGACTTAATAGGTCCTGGCTGATTAGACATGAGACTTGAGGAGAAAGCATTTCTAAAGGTCATTTTGGAGTTTAGAGCATTGCAGAGTCACAGCCTGATTCATTGTCAGCAAATGAGTGAAGTGAGAGCTTCATTTGGAGAGAGAGTGTGGTGTGTTATGAATTAGAAGTAACTTTTCTCCTTTGAGAGGAAATGCCTGGCAGGCAGCAGAGGCATGGAAGGAGAGCCTAGGAGAGTGGCAGACATTTGTGAAGTAAAATATGTATGTCTTCAGGCTGGATACTCTGATGATGGATGATCTTTTGGGGAGAAGCAGAAATGATGGTGGTGATGGAACAAACATTTATTACTACTTCTGATTTTAAGTATGGTTCCTGCGGGGATATGCTGAACTCACCAGGAGCTAAGGAAGCACAGACATCTGGAAAAGTTCTCAGAAAATTAAAAGAACAACACATAGAAATATGGAAGTTCATATTCACAAGCATGATCCAAAGAATAACTGTCATAACTTAGTATCTGTTGTAATAAGAGGAGTTAATAACATTTAATATTAATTTAATACTCCATGAGTTTTATTTCTTAAACATTTTACTTATTGGTTTATTTGCTTATTTTATTTATGTTTTTATTTATTTAATGCATATAAGTGAGTACATGCATGTATGTCTATATACCATGTGCTTGCCTAATATCTCTGGAAGACAAAAGAAGTTGTTGGATCCTCTGAAACTGGAGTTACAGATAGATGGGGCTACCATCAGGGTTCTGGGAATCAAACCCTGGTGTTTTGGAAAAGTAGTCATTGTTATTTTCCAACCTGTCCCTGTCTCTCATTTGATATTGGGTCCCATGAAATTCAGAATGGCCTCTGACTCTTTACATAACAGAGAATCATCTTGAACTTTGAATCCTCCTGTGTCTCTCTCTCCTAAGTCTAGATTAAATGGCATCATGCTCAATGAGCTTTTAGTGGAGTAACCAGAGCCACAGGCAACTACCAACCCCCACTGATCTGTATCTCATTTATTGCTTGGGTACAAGTCTTTCCCTTTTATAAATATATCATATGGGTTATTTATTGATTTTTAGACTTTTGAATTTTATGGGTATGAATGTTTTACATGAATGAATGTCTGTGAATTGCCTACATATCTAATACCTGCAGAAAAGATGTTCAGTTCCCTGGAATTGGGGTTACAGAGATGTTTGGGAACTTCTATGTGGGTGCTGGGAACCAAATACAGATCCTCTAGAAGAGGAACTACTGCTTTTATCTACTGAACCATGGCTTCAGCCCCTCATATGTGTTATTTTTATAAGGACTATTTTATATACACATATGAGGAGCATATTTTTTTCCTTAGAAATCATCTCTAACAATGTTTTAGGCATCTTTCCAATATTGTTCTGCTTTCCATGAATCCTTCAGGTTTTCTGTTTTGAGTGATAGAATATGACTTTCTTACGCACATATTTTTAATAGAATGGCAGACAATATTTTACTTATAAGGAATCATACTGGTATATCATGTTGTATAGCATCAATGTGAATGCAACTCATAATAGATTTATTTTGGTGGATCCATACTAGTAATTAACTTAAGAAGGAATGTTGGGAGAAGACTGGGCAAAAGCTCCACAGTCAGTGCCACAACACCCAGAGGAAGCTCCACTCCCTGGAAGCTCTAACATGCCCAGGATCAGAGGTGAGGAGGACACAACATCTGTCCCAACACCAGGAGTAACTGGGACACAGGAACTCCTCTAGCCCAGTGGCTCAGTTTCCTTCCAGTCTGTCTGAACCAGTACCCTGAGCAGACCTTGAGCACAAGCTCCGCAGCTAGTCCACAACACACAGAGGAAGGTCCACTCCCAGGTGTTCTAACTAACCTAGGATCACAGGATCACAGAGAGCGCTTGACTCTGAGGAGTTCTGACACAACCAGGATCACAGAAAGGACAGGCTCCAGACAAATTTAGCAAGGGCAGGTAGCACTAGAGATAATCAGATGATGTGGGGCAAGCTTAAGAATATAAGCAACACAAACCAAGGTTACTTGGCATCATCAGAACCCAATACTCCCACCATTGGAAGTCCTGGACACACCATCACACCGGAAAAGGAATATTCAGAAAGAAAATCTCTTCTCATGATGATGATAAGAAAGACATAAATAGCACCCTCAAAGAAATGCAGGAGAACACAGGTAAACAGTTAGAAGCCCTTGAAGAGGAAACACAAAAATCCCTTAAAGAACTACAGGAAAACACAATCAAACAGGTTAAGGAAATGAACAAAACCATCCAGGATTTAAAAATGGAAATAGAAACAATAAAGAAATCAGAAAGAGAGACAACCCTGGAGATAGAAAACCTAGCAAAGAAATCAGGAGTCATAGATGCAAGCATCACCAACAGAATACAAGGGATTGAAGAGAGAATCTCAGGGACAGAAGACACCATAGAAAACATTGACACAATAGTCAAAGAAAATGCAAAAAGCAAAAAGCTCCTAACCCAGAACATTCAGGAAATCCAGGAGAAAATGAGAAGACCAAAGTTAAGGATAATAGGTATAGAAGAGAGTGAAGACTCCCAAGGTAATGGGCCAGTAAATATCTTCAACAAAATTATAGAAGAAAATGTCCCTAACCTAAAGAAAGAGATGCCCATGAACATACAAGAAGCCTACAGAATTCCAAATAGACTAGACCAGAAATGAATTTCCTCCCATCACATAATAATCAAAACACCAAACGCACTAAACAAAGAAAGAATTTTAAAAGCAGTAAGGGAAAAAGGTCAAGTAACATATAAAGGCAGGCCTATCAGAATTGCACCAGGCTCTCACCAAAGACTATAAAAGCTAGAAGATCCTAGGCAGATGTCATACAGACCCTACAAGAACACAAATGCCAGCCCAGGCTACTATACCCAGCAAAACTCTCAATTACCATAGATGGAGAAAAGAGATATTCCATGACAAAACCAAATTTATACAATATCTTTCCACAAATCCAACCATACAAAGGATAATAGATGGAAAACATCAACATAAGGAGCAAAACTACACCCTAGAAGAAGCAAGAAAGTAATCTTTCAACAAACCCACACAAACATAATTCCATCTCTTACAACAAAACAACAGGAAGTAACAATTACTTTTTCTTAATACCTTAATTGAAAATTAATATCACCAACATATCCTAATCAATTGAAATCCAAAAATATGAGGAATTAGAAATTTGTTGACTGTCATCCAATGGTCTCTCTAATTTGGTAATTGGAGAAATAGGTCCAATATTGTACAATCCATATACACTTTTAGCTTGTTTGTACATGACAGTGCCTTGCTGTGTACCACATAATGGTCTTGAAATCTTGCTTCTCCTATCTTAGCCTCTCTATTAGTAGTATTTTTTCATGTTTTTACACTATACTATAGTTTTCAGAACAGCTTATATATTTTAAAAGTATTTATATACCCAATAGACAATTAACTTGGGAGGTGGCTTGTAAGAGAACAAGAGTTAGACTGAATGCTTTCCTTGACCTTTGTAACTCTTGTATCAAGTTTTGAAGAAGAGGACTTTATAAGTTACTCTTTCTCTGAGATGAATGCTTTTCCAAATTATCACAGCCAATGAACCAAATTCTTACCCTCACCTAATGTCTGTGCCACCCTCCAAGCCGAACCATTGTTCATTGAAACAGTTGGTGAATGACTTTATGGATAGACCATCTTAATACACACATCATTTCTTAATGAATGTAACCTGTTCTCCGTAGGCTGAGAATAAAGTCACTCACTCAAGTCAAATAGCTTTGACTATAGCAGGAAGTCTATATCCAAAAATTGTGCCTACAATTCATTTCTTTGTGCAGCAGAACTGTCCACTCTCAGCTTAGCTACAATGGAGGTAAAATCCTTTGGTTATGTGAGGGTCATTGAAATACAGCCTTATTACAAGGAAATCCAATGTCTGAAAAGTGTTCTTATTTTGGGCTTGTACCACAGTAAAAGCCAAGATTTTAAGCTCTACTAAATACAAAACAAACAAACAAAGAGAAAGACTTTTTATTTGTGTTCATTTAAGAAAATACTAGTAATGACGTATTATTTTGAAATACAGAGTTAATGTTTGTAGTTATTTAAAATTTATATTGAGAAAAACGTATGTATTTTCAGTATTTCTGTAGACAAGCATCTATATAAGACTGTTAAATTGATTGTTGTTTTATATCAAACAACTTTTATAATACTCATTTTTTGCTATACTATTTTATAAATATTAAAGAATATGACAAAAAAGATATTATAGGTATTGAAGGGAAACAAGAATGTAATTTAATTCTATTTACTTAAATTATGTTTTTAAATGTTAACAAATTCAGATAAATTGAAAGCATGTAACTCTTCTCATCATAATGTAATAAACCTTAAAAAAAAGAAGGAATGTTGATTTTTGGAAGTGATAGTTATATGAGAAACAAGACTTAACAATCTACACATGTTTAATACACATCTGAATGAAGCCACAGGTGTCATTGGCATTCCTTGCTGAGGTTGATATAAAACTCCCATCAATGTTTATTGATTTAGGTAGTTAGATAATGGAGTGGAACCTCTCTATGGATTCATCATAGCAGGATATTTTCTGCTATGTAGACTTAGGATGTCTATTATAACATAATAACATAAAACTCACTCATTATAACATAAAACTCACTCATTGTTCAATTAATGGCTAGCAATATAAAAGATAACACAAAGACAATTCAGGCAAGACTGTGAATGAAATGTGAAGAATTAGAAGTAAAAAGGGAACAAATTGCCAAGATTCAAAGGTCAAGATGGAACCTAGCCTCAAAAGCTTGATAAATGTGTGAAGACATAAATGTCATCTACTGGAATTCAAAATGTAAGGTGGTTTTAGTAGAACTGCTGCCTGAGTTCATAGACATGGCCCCTAATCTATACCAGATATCTGTAGTACAATGATGGCTATGCTGTTTTGTTCTTGAAAATATTTGCTTCGATCCCTTTCCTTGGAATTTGTAAGGTACCTGAGTATTTCCAGTTTGTATATTATTTGTATCCTTTCTTCTACAGCATCACGAGACAGTGAAGCCTCCTGTTTTGTGATTTTTATTTGTCTTGCCTTTATTGTGCAGGTCATTTTCCAAGCTCAAATGCTTGCAACTCATGGACAGGAAGAAGTCATAGCTATTGATGACATATCTTTCAGTTCAGGTTGCTTGCCCGCACATGGTAAGAACATTTTCTCTCATATTTATTTATTCTTTAAAATTTTAAGTATTGCAATGACTTTCATCTGTTCTGTTTTTCTATGATGTTTTAAAAGTGGATATTTTTCATTGCTTTAATATACTGTTTAACAATGTCTTGCTTTTCCTGGAAGTGAAGATAGGCTCTTTTACTAACTCTGATGCAATAAAGGATTAAGTAGGATGATTTTGTGTCGGTTTTTAATCTCTCAGTAATCTTTATACTGGCTAGCTAATTCTAAACTAGAGATCTCCATGCCTTCCTGATGGCTGGTAGAAAACTGGCTTCCATACTCTTGAAATGACATCATCAGAGAATAAGTTTGATAATCAACTGCAAGGCACCAACTTGAAAAAAATCAGAGTTGTAATCTATCTTCTATGTGGGATGGAACAAATTACATTGATAAAATATGTATGACAAATCTAGGACCTGTTGATAGTATTCCTCAAATAATATTCAATTCTCTTTTTATATTTTCCTATAGAAAGCTCAGTATTAAAATTATAATTTTATTAGGATTAAAACTTAATGAAATAGCAAGGATTTTATACATATATATATAAACATTATTTTACTTTACCTTTTTATTGCATTGTAGTTTAACATAATATACCAGAGTAAAATTGCTATTTTAGTAGTCAGTTTTCTGTTATCATGTTGAAATGCCTTAGCATAGGTACTATATAATGAAAATAAGTTAATTTAGCTTCTAGTTCTAGAGCTAGTATATGCTCAATAGTATATGGTTAGCTCTGGTGATAACTTCATGATATAAATACATTACTGTAGATGGCATCATAGAAAATAATATTTAAGAGGAGAAGAGCACATGATGGGAAGAAGGTAGGAATCTAGTTTTCTGACCTTTTATAATAACCTTTTATGAGAACTAACTGAGATCCAACAAGAATTACATTATATCTCTTGTACAGTTATGTACCATTTGGTTGAAAGACGCCCTGACTATGATCCATCACTTAATGACACCAGCATCTCTTAATGTTGTCAAACAGATGATCAAACTCCAAAAATAAATAAAAGATAAACCATTGGGGTATTCAACTCATATTCAAACTGTAGGCCTTATTTTGTCAAAAAAGAGTTCCATATGTGAACTCAGTTCAAATATCTGAAAATTATGTTAATTAATAATTCTGGATCCAAAGAGATATGTTGGTTTTCTTATGATAAAACAAAGATTTTTTAATGAAAATTTGTATTGCATGTGAAGTTTAACCACTGTTAACCATGATAGCTGCATATATGTAGGATTCATGGGATCTGGAACATTCTGTTGAATACTGAAACACCAAAAGATCTGTATTGGCAATGCTCACTGTATATCATGCAAGAAACCACATTAGAATACATCGAAATGGGTAATTCAAGGGAATATATTTCACTCTAAGTAGCTTTAGAAGTAAGTTATCAGATTATCAATTTCAAAGATGTTTCAGGAAAAGAGGATAGCATTGATTAGACCAGAAGAATGCTGTCTATTACAACTGTAGGGTCAGCTAACCACTACCAATTGCTCTTCTGCTCAAATCTTCCTTCTTAGTCTCCATTTCTTTTTTTTTTCTTTTAGATATTTTCTTTATTTGCATGTAAATTTCTCCATTCCCAGTTTCCCCTCC
>NW_022196897.1:3536447-3539051 GCF_008632895.1 Mastomys coucha
AGAAGAAGAAGAAGAAGAAGAAGAAGAAGAAGAAGAAGAAGAAGAAAAGAGGAAGAGGAAGAGGAAGAAGAAGAAGAGGAAAAAGAAGAAGAAGAAGAAGAAGAAGAAGAAGAAGAAGAAGAAGAAGAGGAAGAGGAAGAGGAAGAGGAAGAGGAAGAGGAAGAAGAAGAGGAAGAAGAAGAAGATGAAGAAGAAGAGGAAGAAGAGGAAGAAGAGGAAGAGGAAGAGGAAGAAGAAGAAAAAGGAGAAGGAGGAGAAAGAGAAGGATGGGAAGAAGGAGATGATAATGATGAGAGCGAATAGATGATAACATTCAATGAACATCACAGAAAAGCCTGAAGTCAGATAGTACACCAACAGCATCTATAATGATTCACACGATAAGTCATTCTATTCATAATATACTTGAGATTCCATGAAAGTGAAACTTACTAGCCAACCCAGAGTCATCCATTACACATTTCAAGGTTTTTGTTTGTTTGTTTCTAACTGTGCCTATTATATGTTAATTTTATATACCATTGTAGGAATTGGGACTAGAGAAGATGACTTAGATTTCAAGACAGAGGTCTTCAATCAATGTGGGTGTCAGACATGTATGAAACACAGAGCTGTGCTGAGGTGGACGTCATGGAATGAGATTTTATACATAGAGGGACCAATAGTTATGAAAGGCAACATTTGGGAGTTAGAAGTCTGATTTCATCAATCTAGATATTATTACTCATGGGATGTTAGGAAGGGAGTCACATTCAGGAAAGCTATACAAGACTGTGGTAGATGTGCAGCTTAGTCTTCATGTGAGTCCCCCAACAACTGGAGTTGAGGCTGTCCTTAAAGCTGTTCCCTGTCTGTAGAATGCTTTCCCCTAACTGGGCTGCCTTGTGTAGGCTTAGTGGGAGAGGACGCTCCCAACTAATGATCTCTAACTAGATATATTTATTGGCCAGTCTAGTTAATCATCCTCGAAAGAGAAATAATGAGGCCAGACATTGGGTGGATTTTTTCTTGCTATTGGAATTTTTGCCAGTGACTTTTTGCTGTTAGACCTGATGTGCCAAGATGGGAGAATAATCAGGGTGGGAGGCTCAACTCTCTCAGAGGAGAAAGGAAAGGGGGAATATGGAAAGGATTGTGGGAGGTAGGGGTCAGTAATTGGGATGTAAACTGAATAAATAAATTAATGGGGAGAAAAAGAATTGAAGATTCAGGTAAAATGACCTGTTGTGTTCTTTGAAGATGAAGGCCCAGAAGGGTTTGGTGTTTTGTTTACAAATGAAATTTTTTGGGAAGTGTGGGGTCGGATGTGGTTAAGCAGAGTTAAACATTTTGCAGAAAAACTCAGCAGTGCCACGACTGGTTGATAATGGGGAAAGGGTTTAGTGTGTGATTGCCTAGGACTGGCACTCCGGTACAGATACATTATGTAAATTGCAAGAGTGTGAAAGGTGGTTAGATTAAGAAGCATTAAATCTCCAGTGGGACTGAGAAGTCACCTTGAGTTAGGAATATAACAGACTGAGCACAGTTAATTATCAGTACCATGTATGGACTGACTGCTGCCAGGGCTCCCCTCAAGACATAGTAGAGCACTGAAGATGGGGCTTGCATTTTAAATATCAGGATATTTTCTATGATATGAACAAACCAATGCTTAAAAACAGAGCTGGAATTACAAACCGTGAGTCCTAGTTGTTTCCTGATTCTTGGGCATGAAGCAGAATCCCAATTAAAGAGTCAGTGATTTAGTTTCCTGAAGTCCTGGGAGTGGGATTGGATGGGGACACCAGTGACATGGAGACAAAGCCAAAGGGATGTCTTCTGGGCATTTCCTTCAGAAAATCCTTTCCAATGCAAGCCAGGCTTAGGCATGTGTTTGGTAGCATGTATACAGATAAGTACGGTTAAATGACTTTATAAAATAAATACATAAGTACTTAAACTGTTCCTCTCCTTGTTGTGAGCGTCAAAGATAAAATGACATTTTAGTATTATCCTCATGTTGCTTGGCTTATGGGTGTACACCTCAATTTCGGGGCTGGAAAGAGAAAGAGAGGAAGAGGTTATATTTTTGGTTGTGTCATTGGTGACCTTATTCTTATATGGATGACCTTCCTTGATGAGGAGCCTAAAATTCTCCTGAATATTCACTTTTGTTCCTGTAATAGAGATAAGCAGTAGAGAATGGTTTATGAGTTAAGTAAGTAGTTTTGCTTCAGAAACTAAAAAATATACCTGTTGAGGAATAAATTACTATTTTCTGTTGTCTGTTAAAATCCATTTTGTCTCTTTTATTCTATATTTTTACTATTGGTGTATTCATCATGAGAAGGACATCTCTAAAAGGAAATGCTATGACATTTTTTTCTAAGTATAAGCAGAAACATAAAAGTTAAAACAATACCAGAGCAAAATGAATAACTTCATATATAAAGGAAGAGCAATAAATATGAAAAAATATTTAGATAGAGAGTAATTTTCTCCTCTAAAAATATGAGAAACAGGATGGCATATGGGGTAAATATTTATACTTGCATTTAGGATATATACATACATACATACATACATACATATATACACATAAACACACTCATATATATATAT
>NW_022196897.1:3539061-3557530 GCF_008632895.1 Mastomys coucha
ATATATATATATATACACACATACACTGTTGGAAGATTTCTGTATCACCTTCTACATTGAATAAATAGAAATGTAACTCTGCTGCTTTTGGCATAAAGTAAGTTATATAGAATTCCCAAGGCTGTAAGACTTCTCAATATTGCTGGAAATGCTTCCTTATACTTAGAAAAATATTAAAGTATGCATATCTCCAGAACGCTAATGAATGCAAGACAATAGGTATGTCAAAGGTAAATATAACAAAATATTTAAATATTGAAATAATCCATTAAAAGGCCAAGAGAAATAGTGAGGATAAAATTATGGTAGGGGTAGTAAGTGCAGAGGGGACAAAGAAAAGGATAATAAAAGTGTCAATTGTACTGTAATAGAAAAAAATTACTATTAGATATCAGAGACTGTCAGTTTGGAAAAAAAAAGGTGAACCAATTTGATTTTATGAGATATCATTTTAAATATAATTATATGTATTAATCAAAAACATGGAAAAGTAAAAGCTGGGCATAGAGACATAGTCCTATGGTCACTGTTCTACCAGGACTGAGGCAGGAGGATCAAAGTTCAAGGATACCTTGAACTATACCACAAGACTCTGCTCAATAAACAAAACAGAACAACAACTATAAAGAAAGAGATGGTGATACTGGGCAGTGGTGGCACATGCCGTTAATCCCAGCACTTGAAAGACTGAGACAGGCAGATCTTTGTGAGTTTAAGGCAGCCTGGTCTACTAAGGGAAGTTTCAGGATAGCTAGATCTATACAGAAACCTGTCTCCAAACAAACCAAACAAACCAAAGAAAGAGAGAAAGGAAGGAAGGAAGGAAGGAAGGAAGGAAGGAAGGAATGGAGGAAGGAAGGAAGGAAGGAAGGAATGGAGGAAGGAAGGAAGGAAGGAAGGAGAGGATCAAGGGAGGAAGGAGAGGAGGAACGAAGGAAGGAGGGAAGAAGAAATAAATATTATGTTCATAGACGTAAGTTAAAAATAAATTTATAAAACCATGGTAGCTTTTTGAATTTGAAAACTGTAGATAGTATAGTTTATGCACACCTTAATAACTTTATGTTTGGATGAAAATAGCCCTATTGTTT
Source organism: Mastomys coucha (assembly GCF_008632895.1). NCBI lineage: Eukaryota > Metazoa > Chordata > Mammalia > Rodentia > Muridae > Mastomys > Mastomys coucha. The sequence goes on from NW_022196897.1 coordinate 3,540,153, forward strand.
TACTGTGAGTATATTAATTTTACTGTAAAATAACAACTTTATAGAAATATATAAATATTCTTATTTTATAATTTCTTAGTTCTTTGTTGAGACAATAAAATTGAGGGTTTTTTTGTATTAGGGAAATCTTTCAGACATTTCAAATACCTCTAAAAATACCATTCTGTACAACTGTTGCACTTTCCAAGATACAAAGCTCATGGTACATCTCTTGAAAGAAATGCCAATTGGACTCTCCCAAACTAGGAAGCACAAAATAAAAATGAATGCTTGTGACTATGCTGAAATAAAATGTGTTTAATCAGTGATTCTTGAATAACACTGATTGATTCTTGAATAAATTGATGATTTTAATTTTTATAATGATTGCATGCTGTGGCTCATAATCAGAATATTGTGAAATTCTGTGAATATTTTGTGATTGGGTTTTCAGAACTTTGCTTCAGTGTCATTTGTAAAATGACACTAATGTACAAATCATTGCTTAATTAGAATCTTCATGATGCATAAATATTATTCAGTTAGTTAAAATCCTACTTACCTTAAAATGTTAGCTTTCCAGTAACATTTTAAGAAACAATAATCATTAATTTAAATCCATTATGAATTAAAGAAAACTGACAAAAAATTGTCTAAAACCTCTGCGGTCAAAATTGGATGTCAATTGTAACTTTCAGGGCAATAGCCTTGAGACCTGGAATTTATTATCTAATGAATAAGAATTACTGGCCAATTGCATACAACCTGTTTGTGTAAGATAAGCGTTGAAGGATGGCTCCCTTTAGACATGTGACTTCATTAGCTTAGATGCCTTGAAATGGTTGGCAAAAATCCCTTCTGATGATGAGAGATTTTAACTACCTATCTGAAATATTTCTGTAAATTGAGATGGCAGTCACAATGTAAGTGAGAGGGGGGAGAAAGGAAGGGAGAGGGGAGAACAAGTGAGGTGGGGAGAAAGAATGAATATAGTATCTATGCGTGATTGCAAGCCACTGTATTGAATACATTAAAATAAAATGATTTTCCTGGAGATTTATTGGCAATATATGTGAACCATATCCAAACATAGACCTTTATTTGTGGTTATACTTTTGATTGGAGGTGGAAAATACTAAAAGTGGTTAAACTTTTTAAAAAAGGTAATGTTTCATAACTATGTGTATAAAACACATTCCAATTAAATGTGATTTTTACTTAAATATTTTGCTAGTTTTGCTTATAGATTTTTCTTAAAGTCTTATATAAATAGTGGTAACTTAGAGATAATGTATAGCATTTCATTGAATTATGCTCAATAGTAAGAGTTCTAAAAGGAAGATTTGCAGCACTGATATGAACCCACAAAATTACCATTTTAACTGTGTCATGGTAATTGTTATTGTTGGATCCTGGCTTCACGTATTGTCATCATTTTCTAAATTGCATGTGCAATTTTATTTCCAGTGTACTTTAGTTTCAAGACAATTTGCATATTCATCATTTTCAAACTCACATTATAAAAAAACAAATTATGCATGCATTGGTAAATCACTGCTATTGTCAAATTGATAAACTTTTATTACAAATAAAATATAGGATGATTTCTAGAGATCCTAAAATGCTTTCAACCTGGTTCCTTTGGTCATTTACTCATTTGTTAAAGAAATAAATATGTAGTTAACATCTGTATTCTACCAAATATTTTTCTAGGCATTGAGGTAAACAATAGCCAAAGGACAATTGATATTCATTGCATTCAGTAAACAAAAAATAAGAAATGTATTTTATATCCAGTTGTGAGCAAAACAACATAAAAAAGAGAAAGCAGTAGAGGTAAGGATGAGCAAGTAAAGTTTTAAATAACACACTCAGCATGCTGACCTTAAGTGCACAGATAGTAATAGAGCGGAAATGCTAAAGGGTCCAGAGTGTTCTCAAATGTACATTTCAGCAAGATACATAAATGCAAAGCCTGCATGAATAAGCTTAGTTTACTACAAGATCATACAAATGTCTTTTTCTGTCTCCCTCACAGAAGGGATTCTTTGAAAGATTCTCTTTAGGAGAAATGAAAAAGCAGAAGGGTCATGGATTCAAGGTCATCTTTGACTCTATTAGTGTTAGTAATAATACTCTAATAATACTAATAATATTAGTATTATCTATTAGACCTGGGGATACATGCCTGTATTATAGTATTGTAATACTATAATAATACTAATAATATTGGTATTATCTATTAGACCTGGGAATACATGCCTGTATTCCTAGAACTTGGGAGGATGATAGAGATGGGAAGATAAGGAATTTATGATCAGCATGGATTACATAATGCTGTGACACAAACAAAAATATTACTAAAATTCAGAATGTAGCATGAAGGCAATATGAACACATGCTAGGCAAAAGAAGCTAGATCCAGAACATGATGTGCCACATCATTTCATTTATATGAAAAATGCAGAGTTAGTAAATCCCAAGTGAAAGAAGGTAGTGTCTGAGACAGTGGGTAGAATGGAACCTTACCAGTAACAGCTATTAGTTTTTGTTGTTGTTGTTTTGTTTTGTTTTCGTTTGTTTGGTTTTGTTTTGTTAATGATGAAATATTTTGGAAATACAACATTGTTTTATTGTATAACTGAAGATATACAAAAATGACACTCAAGTGAACAGTTTCAAATGGACTAACCCGTGGGTTTTGTATGATAGAAACTTTACATTAAGAAAAAAAATCTGAATAGGACAAGCTCAAGAGTGAGCACAGGAAAAGAGTTGGAGTTTGTGAGAATCTGCAGTCCTTACAGAATAAGTTGAAGGTTTGAGTCTTTTGAAGATGGATGAAACACTGTTGAATGATCTCACAGGGCAAATAAAAACATATAGCTATAGAAGAGAGAGGACAGATTACTGGAGAGAATCCTTACCTAGGCAGAATACACAATTTCTGTACAAATGAAAAGAATGTCCCCAAGAGGAGCAGGGGCAGCTGACAAAAGTTTGGAGTATACATCAGGGAAGGGTGTGGATTGTGTAGGGCTCTCCTGATTTCTCTCATTTTTCCACTGTGTGAAGCAAGATAATTAACTGACAATGCTGATGTTGTTGAAGAACAGGAAGGCTGTCTAAGACTGAAGAGATGAAATGGGGATGCCATGCCAAAGGAGCTGGATAGTCACAAATATAAATTTAATTTCAGTTTTTATGATTGTGTCCTCTCTTTATGCCTCGTTGTAGAAATGTGGGGAGGGCCAGATATAATGTTATATTTAGTTTTCCTTTGAGAATATTGAAAGTGCATGAGAAGGTTAAAAAGGAATAGCACCCTGTCTTGACAACTGTAAAAATTAAATGAAGACATGACATAGTATAAAGAGAATTGAAGATATAGTAAGGCACTAGGTTACCAAGTGCTGGTCTGATAAAGCTACCATTGAGAAAACACCATGGAATGTTCTCAAGGAAGCTAAGATAGTTCTAGGTTAGTAAGTGGTATGATCTTATAGGATGCCATTATATACGCCAGCTATTCTTCACTGGTGTCAATAAGAAACATATAACTGTCTTGTTACAGTTGAGGTACTAGAAGAAGTGAGCACTACATGTCAGGTGACCATTGCAGAGTGGGCCACTTAAAGTAATAAGAAGGAGAATTCAGTGTCATCAGAGGTTATCATGATGAATTAAAAAATAGAGTTGTGTCTCTTCATCACCAAGACAAGTTTAAAACTTAGAAAAATAGTTGGAATCTGGGAGAATTGATAGCACTTACAGAGTAAATTGAAGTTTCAATAGAGTTTGCCTTTTTATCAATGTTCTTTAGGAAACAATATCAGAAGAAGTCATCAAACCAAGAAATAATGTGAAAGTGAATGTTGAAATGGCCAGAGTCCAAAATTTCAAAGACCAAAGAATTCCTGCACCATTTGTAACCTGGCCCAGGGATAGGCACAAATGTCAAGAGAGCCAAATTCAGTATTTCTGAATCTCAGAGTAGGAATTTTCTGCAAGTAGCAGAAGGAATAGGGAGGACATTAAGTCTTCTTTCAAGTCTAATCTCTACCACCAAACTAGCTAACATGCAAAATGGTTTCAGAGAAGGTAGTTCAAGTGCAGTCCTCCATTCCAGAGGATGGCACCTACCATTTCAATTCCTTTACCAAGTTATAATCTTAGACTCTTCATTTAGTGTCAGTGTAGATGTGAGAACATTGGTGGCTTGGTCTGAGGCTAGACTGATGCTACTACATCAGTAGAACCAGTGGTATGTTGATTTATTCTCATTGTCCCTGTCTCTCTGTTTTTGTCTCTCTCTCTCTCTCTTTTTCTCTGCTTGTAAATATGTAATCTTCCTACATAAGTGTTTAGAACATATTTTTTTTTAATATTAACACCCTGAAAGAGATGTGAGTGTTTTCAAGGGATCCTGCATCTTACTTATAACAATTCTGTAAATGAAATGAATGAGATTTTACCATGTCATAAAGTTATTGAAAACTAAGCAGGATTTATGGTGCTCAGATCCAAAACTCTGCAGAATTGATTGTGTAGATGAAGGTTTGAGATATGAGTGTCAAATTGAGATGCCCATCTTGTTAGTATGGACACAATTTGGAAAATCATGAGACCAGCTATAGGAGCATGTATGTGCCAACTTTTGTTGACTTTAATTTCTTAGTTTTAGCTGGCTATAAATGTCTGCAGCTAAATAAATAAGTGGGCAAGATTAAGCATATTTACTTAAAATGATGTTTTATAAGTTTGTAACATTAAATATTGTCTTATAATCATATAAAATTTTTGGATTTAAAATTCAAGTTGGAGCCCTCTTTTTTCTGGTCTGTTATTGCTTGGGGCAGCCAGGGCAACAGGTAGGATAGCCACCCAAATAACTGCAGCAGTAAGGACCACTGAGGAGCCAAGCAGATGTTGGACTCCTACCAAACATGTGAACCCCCCCTCTCTCTTCTGGTCTGCCCCTCCTTGGGGACAGATCAGCTTGTCTTCTATTCTATATCAGCACTGCACTATATCTCTGAGGCTGCCAGAAGATCTGCTACAGCCAGGGCAATAGTCTTTGGGGCTCACAGAAACCAACTGCAGCTAGGTCCAGATCACTCAGGAGATCTGCTGCAACCAAAGGACTCAGGAGGCAGGCTCCAGGCAGAGACACCAAGGTCAGATAACACCAGAGATAACCAGATGGCAAGAGGCTAGCACACGATCATAAGCAACAGAAGGCACTATACTTTGACACTATCAGAACTCAGCTCTCCAACCACAGCAAGCCATGGATACCCCAACACACCTGAAAAGCACAATGCTCACCTAAAATCCCATCTCATGAAAATAATAGAGACCATTAAGGAAGATATCAATAACTCTTAAACTTAAAGAAATACAAGAAAACACAGTTAAATAGGTGTAGGTATAAACCCTTAAAGAGGAAACAAATTTCTCAAAGAAATATAGGAAAGTATAATCAAACAGGTGAAGGAATTGAACAAAATGGACCAAGACCTAAAAATGGGAGTAGAAAAAAAAATAAAGAAATCACAACTAGATGCAACCCTGAAAATGAAAAATCTAGGAAGAGATCAGAAACTATGGATACAAGCATCAAAAAGAGAATACAATAGGTAGAAGATAGAATCCCAAGCATAGAAGATATCTTAGAAGATATTGATACAGCATTCAAATTAAACACACTGCATAAAAATCTACTAACCCAAAACATCCAGGAAATATTGGGACACAATGAATAGAACAAACCTTAGAATAACAGGAATAGAAGGGAACAAAGATTTCCAGCTCAAAGGGCCCAAAAACATCTTCAACAAAAATCATAGAAGAAAATTTCCCCAACTTAAAGAGATGGCTGTAAAAGTACAAGAAGCCTATATATACAAAATATATTTGACCAGAGAAGAAAATCCTCCTCTCAGATAATTATCAAAACACTAAATGCACAGAACAAAGAAAGAATATTTAAAGCTGTAAGGGTAAAAGGCCAAGTAAACATATAAAGGCAGACCTATCAGAATTATACCAGACTTCTACACAGAACTCTAAAAGCCAGAAGATCCTGGATAGATGTCATGTAGACCCTAAGAGAACACAAATGCTATCCTAGGCTACTATACACTGCAAAAAATCAATCATTGTAGATGGAGAAACCAAACTATTCCATGTAAAAAACAAATATAAACAATATATATCTACTCATCCAGCCCGACAGAGGATTCTTAAAGGAAAAGTCCAACACATGGAGAGTATCTACACCAAAGCAAGGGTGGGGGAGTCAAGAAATTAATCATCTTACAGCAAACCCAAAAGGAGAGAATCACACACACATAATTCCACTTCTAACAACAAATATAACAGGAACTAACAATCATGTTTCTTTAATATCTCTCAATATCAAAGGACTCAGTTCCTCAATAAAAGACATAACCTAACAGACTGGACATTCAAGCTGGATCCAGTATTTTGCTGCATTCAAGAAACACACCTCAGTGTCAAAAACAGACACTACCTCAGGGGAAAAGGCTGGAAAAAAGTTTTCCAAGCAAATGCTTCTGAGAAACAAGTGGGAGTTGTCATTCTAATATCCAATAAAAGAGATTTTCAATCAAAAATTATCAAGCAAGATGAGGAAGGATACTTCATATTCGTCAAAGAAACACCCATCAAGATGAAATCTCAATTCTGAACATCTACACCCCAAATTCAAGGGCACCCACATTCATAAAAGCAACTTTTCTAAAGCTCAAAAGACATACTGAACCTCACACAATAATAGTTGGAGACTTTAATACCCTAATCTCACCAATGTGCACAGGTCATTGAAACATAAACTAAACAGACACACAGTAAAGCTAATAGAAGTTATGAACCAAATGGATTTAAGAGACATATACAGAACATTTTACCCAAAAGCAAAATAATTTACCTTCTTCTCAAGCACCTCATGCTACCTTCTCTAAAACTGACCATATAATCAATCACAAAACAAGCCTCAACAGATACAAGAAGACTGAAATAGTCTCATATGCCCTACAAAATCACCATGGAATAAGGCTGTTCTTCAATAACAACCACCAAAACAGAAAGCCCACATACCCATGGAAACTGAACAAATCACTACTCAAAGATAACTTGGTGATGGAGAAAATAAGAAAAGAAATTAGAGACTTTTTAGAATTCAATGAAAATGAAGACTGAACATACACAAACTTATGGGACACAATGAAAGCAATATTAAGAGGAAAATTCATAGCTCTAAGTGGCCTTAAAAAGAAACTGGAGAGATCTCACATGAGTAACTAAACAGTACACCTAAACATCCTAAAACTAAAAGAAACAAACACATCCAACAGTAGTTGATGGCAGAAAATAATGAAACTCAGGGTGGAAATCAACCAATTGGAAACAAAGAGAATGATACAAAGAATCAAAACAAAAGCTGGTTCTTTAAGAAAATCAGCAATATTGATGAACTCTTAGCCATACTAACTAAAGGACACAGAGAGAATATCTAAATTAACAAAAATCAGAAATGAAAAGCAAGACATAACTATAGAAAGTGAAGAAGTTAAAAAAGTCATCAGATCCTACTACAAAAGCCTAAACTTAACAAAACTGGAAAATTTGGATGAAGTTTATGACTTTTTAGACACATACCATGTATCAACGTTAAATCAAGAGTCTTTAAACTATCTACACAGTCCCATATCCCCTAAGGAAATAAAAAGAAGTCATTAAAATCCTTCCAACTAAAAAAAAAATGGCTTTAGTGCAGAATTCTTTCAGACCTTCAAAGAGGAGTTAATACCAACACTGTTAGCATTTTGTCTAAGCTCTGCCCCCACAGTTACATGACAAAAGCCAGGTATGCCTGACTCACTATAAAATGAGCTGCTTGCCCCCTCCACTCTTTCTTGCTCTTGACTTCCTCTTGCCTTCCAGCTCTTGCTCTGACCTCTAGTTCCTTCCCCCTCCCCTCTCCACATGCTCATGGCTGGCCTCTACTTCTCTCTTCCTCCTCCTCCTCCTCCTCCTCCTCCTCCTTCTTCTTCTTCATCCTCTCTCTCTCTCTCTCTCTCTCTCTCTCTCTCTCTCTCTCTCTCTCTCTCTCTCTCTCTCTCTCTCTCTGCCTTTCTCTGTTTCTACCACCCTCTTGACTCCCCCTCCCCATGCCCTGACTAAACTCTATTATATACCATTTTGTGGTTGGTTCCTCAGGGAGAAGCGATGCCCCAGCATGTGCCCACAGAGGCATCATCTTCCCCACCCCTCACCACAAATCAACCAAAACATATCCCCTTCCCTCTTTATCTTTTATAAACACATCTAACACTCCTTAAACTATTCCATACTATAGAAACAGAAGGAACATTACCTAAATTCATACTATTAAGCCACAGTTACACTGATACCTAAACCACACAAAGACCCAACAAAGAAAGAACTTCAGATCAACTTTCCTTATGAATATCATTGCAAAAGTACCCAATAAAATTCTGGCAAACTGAAACCAAGAATACAATAAAAACCTACATGACCAAGTAGGCTTCATCCAAGGGATTAATTATGGTTCTATTTTGTGGAATATCCACTAAATAGAAACAGAAGGTATTCTACCCAATTCATTCTATGAAGCCACAATTACTCTTATACATAAACCATAGAAAGATCTAACAAAGAAAGAAAACTTCAGACCAATTTGCCTTATGAATATCGATGCAAAAATACTCAATAAAATTTTTGCAAGCCGAATCCAAGAACACATCAAAATGATGATCCATCATGATCAAGTAGGCTTCATCCAAGGGATGCAGGGATGGTTCAATATTCTGAAATCCATCAATGTAATTCACTATATAAGCAAATTCAAAGAAAAAAAACCATACAATCATTTCATTAGATGCAGAGAAAGCATTTGACAAAATACAACATCCCTTCATGATAAAAGTCTTGGAAAGATCAGTAATTCAAGGCCCATAATTAAACATAGTAAAAGCAATATACAGAAAACCAGTAGCCAAAATCAAACTAAATGGAGAGAAACTTGAAGGAAACCCACTAAAATCAGAGACTACACAAGGCTGCCCACTCTCTCCCTACCTATTCAATATAGTACTTGAAGTCCTAGCCATAGCAATTAGACAACAAAAGGAAATCAAGGGGATACAAATTGGAAAGAAAGAAGTCAAGTTATCACTATTTGCAGATGATATGATAGTATACTTAAGTGACCCCAAAAATTCTACCAGATAGCTCCTAAACCTGATAAACAACTTTAGCAAACTAGATGGATATAAAATTAACTCAAGCAAATCAGAGGCCTTCCTCTACATAAAGGATAAGCAGGCTGAGAAAGAACTTAGGGAAACAACACACTTCACAATAGTCACAAATAATAAAAAATACCTTGGTGTGACTCTAACTAAGCAAGCAAAAGATCTGTTTGACAAAAGCTTCAAGTCTCTGAAGAAGGAAATTGAAGACCTCAGAAGATGGAAAGATTTACCATGCTCATGGATTCGCAGGATTAATTTAGTAAAAATGGCCATCTTGCTGAAAGCAATTTACAGATTCAATGCAATCCCCATCAAAATTCCAACTCAATTCTTCCCAGACTTGGAAAGAGCAATTTGAAAATTCATCTGGAGTAACAAAAAACCCAGGATATCCAAAACTATTCTCAACTAGAAAGGAACCTCTAGTGGAATCACCATCCCAGACCTTAAGCTGTACTAAAAAGGAATTGTGAAAAAAATTGCATGGTATTGGTACAGTGACAAGCAGGTAGATCAATGGAATAGAATCGAAGACCCAGAAATGAACCCACAAACCTATGGCCACTTGATCTTTGACAAAGGAGCTAAAACTATCCAGTGGAAAAAAGACAGCATTTTCAACAAATGGTGCAGGTTCAACTGGTGGTTAGCATGTAGAAGAAGGCAAATTGATCCATTCTTATCTCCTTGTACAAAGTTCAAGTCCAAGTGGATCAAAGACCTCCACATAAAACCAGATACACTCAAACTAATAGAAAAGAAAGTGGGGAAGAACCTCAAGCACATAGGCACAGGGGAAAATTTCCTGAACAGAACACCAATAGCTTATGCTCTAAGGTCAAGAATCGACAAATGGGACTTCATAAAATTGCTGAGAAGCACCTAAAGAAATGTTCAACATCCTTATTCATTAGGAAAATGCAAATCAAAACAACCCTGAGATTCTACCTCACACCAGTCAGAATGGCTAGGATAAAAACTTAGGTGACAGCAGATTCTGGCGAGGTTGTGGAGAAAGAAGAACACTACTTCACTCAGCTATTAAAAACAATGAATTTATGAAATTCTTGGGGAAATAGATGTATCCGGAGACTATCATCCTGAGTGAGGTAACCCAGTCCCATGGTATGCATTCTCCGATAAGTGGATATTAGCCTAGAAGATTGGAATACACAAAGTACAATCCACAAACCACAAGAAACTCAATAAGAAGGAAGACCAAAGTGTGGAAACTTCGTTCCTTCTTAAAAGGGGGAACAAAATATACATGGAAGGATTTTCAGAGACAAACTATGGAGCAGAGACTGAAGGATGGACAATCCAGAAACTACACCACCTGGGAATCTTTCCCATATTCAATCATCAAATCCAGACACTATTGTGGATATCAGCAAGTGCTAGCTGACAGGAGCCTGATATAGCTGTCTCCTGAGAGGCTCTGACAGTACCCAACTAATACAGAAGTAGAGGCTCACAGTCTTCCATTGGACTGAGAACAGGGTCCCAAATGAAGGAGCTAGAGAAAGGACCCAAGGAGCTGAAGGGTTTGCAGCCCTTTAGCAAGAACAACAATATGAACTAACTAGTACCCTCAGAGCTCCCAGGGACTAAAACACCAACCAAGGACTATACATGGTGGGACTGATTGCTCTGGCAGCATGTATATAGTAGAGGATGGCCAAGTTGGTCATCAATGGAAGGAGAAGCCCTGGGTCCTGTGAAGGTTCTGAGCCCCAGTGTAGGGGAATGCCAGGGCCAGGAAGTGGGAGAGAATGGGGTGTTGAGCAGGGGGAGGGGGAGGGAACAGGAGATTGTTTAATTTTTTCTTTTTTTTTTAATTTTATTTTTTTATCATTTTATTTTTCTTTTTCTTTCCGAGGGGAATCTGAGAAAGGAGATATTGTAAATAAAGAAAACATCTAATAAAAAAAAAAGAAAATCCATTAATGTAATATACTGTATAAGCAAATTCAAAGCAAAGAAAAATCACATAATCAACTCATTAGATGCTGAAAAATATTTGACAAAATACACCTGTTCATGATAAAAGTATTAGAGAAGCTGGGCAGTGGTGGTGCACGCCTTTAAGCCCAGCACTTGGGAGGCAGAGGCAAGCGTATTTCTGAGTTCGAGGCCAGCCTGGTCTACAGAGTGAGTTCCACAACAGCCAGGACTACACAGAGAAACCCTGTCTTGAAAAAAACAAAAATAAAACAAACAAAAACAAAACAAAACAAAACAATATTGGAGAGATTAGTAATTCAAGGCCCTTACCTAAACAAAATAAAAGCAATATACAGCAAAGTATCAGCCAATATCAAATTAAATGGACAGAATACCACTAAAATCAGGGACAAGACAAGAATTCTCACTCTCTCCATATGTATTCAATATAGTATTCAAAGCAATAGGATGACAAAATGAGATCAAGAGCACACAAATTAGAAAGGAAGAAGTCAAGTTATCACTATTTCTTAGTGATATTATAGTACACATAAGAGACGCTCAAAAATCTACCAGAGAACTTCTATAGCTGATAACCAATATATAGCAAAGTGGCTGGATATAAAATTAACTCAAACAAATCAGTAGAATTCCTTTATACAAATGAGAAGCTGGCTGAGAAAGATAATAGTGAGACAGCACCATTCCTAATAGACACAAATAGTATAAAATATCTTGGTGGTAACTCTTACCAAGCAAGTGAAAGATCTGTTGGATAAGAACTCCAAATCCCTGAAAAAAGAAATTGAAGAAGACCTCAGAAGATGGATTAATATGATTAGCATAGTCAAAATGGCCATTCGACCAAAAGCAATCTACAGATTCTACACAATCCTCATCAGGATTCCAATACAATTCTTCCCAGACATGGAAAGAGCAAATCTCAATTTCATATTGACAAACAAAAAAACCAGGATAGCATAAACAATTCTATTTTTATTATTAATCATTTTATTTGTTTACACTTCAAATGATATCCCCCTTCCCAATTACCCATCCCATCCTTCATCTCCTCCTCCCTTTGGCTCTATGAGGATGCTCTTCCACTTAGTCCCTCACTCCCATTTCACCCCTCTGCATCTTCCTATGCTGAGGCATCTTCTCCACAGGACCAAGGATCTCCTCTCCCATTGGTGTCAGATAAAGGAAAGACAGGGACAAAAAAAGAAACTGAAGGAAGGGTCATCCAAAGATTGCCCCACCTAGAGAGCCATCCATTGGTTCAGACACCAATCCCCAACACTATTGCTGATGTCAATAAGTGCTTACTGACAGGAGCATGTTATGACTGTTCCTTGAGAGGTTCTACCAGCATCTGACCAATACAGATAGAGATACTCACAGCCAACCATTGGGCTGTGCCCATGGACTGCAACAGAAGAGCTAGTGGAATGACTGAAGGAGCTGAAAGGGACTTCAACCCCATAGTAGGAACAAGACCCTTCAGAGCTCCCAGGGACTAAACCACCAATCAAAGAGTATATATGGGTATATCCATGGCTCTAAGTGCATGTATCAGAGAGGATTACATTATCTGACATCAATTGGTCCCCTGGAGGCTTCTTGCCCCAGCAATGGGGATACTGTATGAATGAGGAAGGAGTGCATAATTGGGTAGGGGAGCACCTGCATAGAGGCAAAGAGGTACGGCGATGGGAAGGGGGTTTGTGGAGGGGAGACTGGGAAGGGAGACAACATTTGAAATGTAAACAAATAAAATAATTAATAAAAAATAAAGTTCAAGTTCGATGATGAGTGGTAGATAGACTAATGGATATACTTTCTTAAAGTAGCAAAGGAGAAACCTTATGGAATTTTACAATTTATTCTAGAGCTATGATGCAAGAAAAACTAAAAATTTCATTTTTAAAACAATCATTCTTATTAGAGAAGATCCATATAGTTTTCAAATTATAGCTTTTGCAAATAGAGTGGCTTAGGTAAGCTTTCAGCTGTGTCTGGCAATATGGGTCACATATACCCCATGATAGCTATAAATTTGATCAAAACACAAAATTAATTAAAGGAGTATGATCTATTTTTGTAATACATGTATGTAGTTCTCCAGTATGCACTTTGTAGATAAAACCATCATGTCCCAATAGTAGAAGGTTGGGTAAACCAGCCTAGATCCAAAGCTTTATTGAATTAAAAGTTCAAGAGAGTAATGTGCACTTATATTTCTACAGAAGGCCTCTTAGTTTGTTGTAATACACAGTTGTAGTTAGGCAGTCACTCTAGGAGATGGTAATAACCCACCAAGGCCCTTTGCTCTCTTCTCTAGTATGTCAGACCTGTGGATTTGACCTTGACACCTGTGGCTTGGCAACTGAGGCATCTGCTGGGAGAACTTCTTGGATGTGCACAAAAGCAAGAGAGGTCCCTTCACTGGACTCTGTACCTTGCCAGGATCAAAGCAGCCATGATAAAGGTACCAAATAAACTGCAATGCAGTTTATATGAGTGCTAGAATCCTGCTTTATTGTGATGAGAATTAAGTCTTTAAGCCAGGGGTGTTGATAAACATACATATTAATAAAAGTAGATTATATCATAGATCCCAAAAGTGGAAAACAAAATGCTTTTAAACCTGTAAAAGGAAAATTATGTTACACTATCTGTAGTCCTTTTTAATGTTACTATTTTCTTATTATTTGGATGTGTCTGTATATGAAAAGTAAAAGAAAAGCCTTTCAGTCCATTCCTTCATCTTTAGCACGGCAGAACTAGGTTTTCTTCTCTTATTCTAGTGTAAGTAACTATGACCTTGTGTGTGCTTCCCCATCATTCACATCCCTTACCTCCTTCTCAGTAATTACTAGTTTTTTTCCTGATTACTGTTTTTGAAATGTTACTGAATATGTCTTTTAATATATATTCTTAAGTAAAATTTTATTATTATTGTACACAGTGTGTGTTTGTGTGTGTGTGTGTGTTTGTATATGTGTGTGTAAATCTGGGCATGCCAGTGAATGAGCATGTCAAGGAATGCAAGTGAGAATTTGTTTTTTTCCTCCTACCATATAGTTCTGGGAAACAAACTCAGGTCACCAGGCTTGTGTGTGCCCTGCCAGTACTTTTTCTTGCTGGTCCATGTCATTGGCCTGATAGTCTTAATTTTAATATGCACATATAAATACTAAATTTATTTAATAAAACCTAAAGTGGGTGCTGGAGAAATGACTCAGTTGTGAAAAACATCTGCTTTCTGACAAGATGCCTGACTCATTTCCCAGTTGCAACATGGATTGCCTCACAGAGACCTCTACTTCAGGAGACCTCTACTCTGAGAGAACTGACATCTTCTTTAGGCCTCTGTGGGTACTTAGACACATGCACTAAATTTTTTTATTAAAAAATAAACTTTTATCTTCTGGTTTGCATCTGTGTGGGAGCAGAGCCTCTGCCCTGGATATGCACCCACTCAGCCTATACCCCAGTTGCAGCTCAACTCCCCAGGGATTCTGACACATCCAGGATCACAGGCTCACAGGCTCACAGAAGGGACAAGCTCCAGTGAGAGGCAGCTAGGCCAGTTAATACTAGAGATAACCAGATGATGAGTGACATGCTCAAGATCATAAGCAACAGAAACCAATACTACTTGGCAACAGCAGAACCCACGTTTCACACCACAGCAACCCCTGGATACCATAACACATCTGTAAACTAAGATTCAGATCTCAATTTTCATTTCATGGAATGATAGAAGATTTTTAGAAGGACATAAATAGCTTCCTTAAAGAAATACAGGAGAATACAGGTAAACAAGTAGAAGTTCTTAAAGAGGAAACACATAAATCTCTTAAGGAAATACAGGAAAACAATCAAACAGGTGAAGGAATTGAGCAAAAAATGTTCAGGATCTAAAAATGGAAATAAAAACATTAAAGAAGACACAAAGGGAGACAACTCTGGAGATGGAAAACCTAGGAAAGAAAGCAAGAGTCACAGATGCAAGAATTACCAACAGAATGCAAGAGATAGAAGAGAGAATTATAGATGTAAAAGATACCATAGATGACATCAACACAACAGTCAAGGAAAATACAAAAAGCAAAAAGCTCTAACTCAAAACATTCAGGAAATCCAGGACACAATGAAAAAACTGAACCTAAGAATAATAGGTTTAGAAGAGAGTGAAAGTTCCCAACTCAAATGGGCCAGCAAATATCTTCAACAAAATTAAAGAAGAAAATTTTCCTAGCCTAAAGAAAGAGATGCTTATAAACATACAAGAACGCTACAGAATACCAAACAGATGAGACCAAAAAGAAATTCCTCCCATCACATAATAATTAGAACATCAAATCACAGAACAAAGAAAGAATATTAAAAGTGGTAGGGAAAAAGGTCAAGTAACAAAGACAGACCTATCCGAATTACACCAGACTTCTCAACAGAGACTATGAAAGCTAGAAGATCTTGGGAAAATAAAACACAGATCCTAAGAGAACAAAAATGCCAGCTCAGGTTACTATACCCCAAAAAACTCTCAATTATCATAGATGGAGAAACCAAAGTATTCCATGAGAAAAACAAATTTAAAGAGTATCTTTCCACTAAACCAGGCCTACTGAGGATAATAGAAGGAAAACTCCAACACAAGGAGGGAAACTACACCCAAGAAAAAGCAAAAATATTAGCCGGGCGTGGTGGCGCACGCCTTTAATCCCAGCACTTGGGAGGCAGAGGCAGGTGGATTTCTGAGTTCGAGGCCAGCCTGGTCTACAGGGTGAGCTCCAGGACAGCCAGGGCTATACAGAGAAACCCTGTCTCGAAAAAAAAAAAAAAAAAAAAAAAGAGCAAAAATATTAATCTTTCCACAACAAACCCAAAAGACAGGAAACAGAGAAATATTAATTCCATCTGTAACAACAAAAAGAACAGGAAATAACAATCATTGGTCCCTAATATCTATCAATGTCAATGGATTCAATTACCCAACTGAATAAAAAACATAGGCTAACAGACTGGCTATGTAAACAGAACCCAGCATTTTGCTGCATACAGGAAACATACCTCAGTGACAAAGATAGACACTACCTCAAAGTAAAAGGCTGGAAAAAAAATTTCCAAGCAAATGGTCCCAAGAAACAAGCTGGAGTAGTCATTCTAATTTCCAATAAAATAGACTTTCAAACAAAAGTTATCAAAAAAAAAAAAAAAAAAAAAAAAAAAAAAAAGACAGAGAAGGATACTGCATACTCATCAAAAGAAAAATCAACCAAGACGAACTCTCAATTCTTAGCATCTATACCCCAAATGCATGGGTACCCATATTTGTAAAAGAATTGTTACTGAAGCTCAAAGCCCACATTGAACCTCACACAATAGTAGTATGAGATTTCCACACCCCACTCTCAGCAATGGACAGATCATAGAATCAGAAACTAAACAGAGACACAGTGAAACGAATAAAAAGTTATGAACCAAACAGATTTAACAGATATCTACAGAACATTTCATCCTAAAACAAAAGAATATGCCTTCATCTCAGCACCTTATGGTACTTTCTCAAAAATCGACCATATAATCAGATGCAAGCAAATCTCAACATATACAAGAGCATTGAATTAATCACATGTATTCTATCTAACCACTGCAGAATAAGTCTGGTTTTCAATAACAACAAAAACAGAAAAGCCACATACAAGTGGGAGCTGAACAATTCTCTACTCAACGATAACTTGGTCAGAGAAGCAATAAAGAAAGAAATTAAAGACTTTTTATAATTTAATAAAATTTAAGGCAAAACATATCCAAACTTGTAGAACACAAGGAAAGCAGTACTAAGAGGAAAACACATAGCCCTGAGTGTCTCCATAAAGAAATTGAAGAGATCATATACCAGCAATTTAACAGTGCATCTGGAAGCTCTAGAACAAAAGGAAGCAAATACATTCAAGAGGGGTAGATGGCAGAAAATAATCAAACTCAGGACTGAAGTCAACCAAGTAGAATCGAAGAGAAATATACAAGGAACCAACAAAACTAGGAGCTGGTTCTTTAAGAAAACTAACATGAGCCAAGCAGTGGTGGCACATGCCTTTAATCCCAGCACTTGGGAGGCAGAGGCAGGTGGATTTCTGA
>NW_022196897.1:3557707-3638642 GCF_008632895.1 Mastomys coucha
GAAAGAAAGAAAGAAAGAAAGAAAGAAAGAAAGAAAGAAAGAAAGAAAGAAAGAAAGAGAAAAGAAAACCAACATGATAGATAAACCCTTAGGGAAACTAACTAGAGGGCAGAGTTCAAATTAACAAAATCAGGAATGAAAGTGAGACATAACAGAAATTAAAGGAATCCAAAATAATAATAATAATAATAATAATAATAATAATAATAATAATAATAATAATAATAATTAGATCCCACTACAACAGTCTATATTCAACAAACTGGAAAATGTAGATGAAATGAATGATTTTCTAGACAGATACCAGGTACCAAATTTAAATCAGGATCAGATAAACTATCTAAACAGTCCCATATCCCCCTAAGGAAATAGACACAGTGGTTAAAAGTATCCCACCTAAAGAAAAGTGCAGGGCTAGACGGTTTTAGTGTAGAATTCTATCAGACCTTCAAAGACGACCTAATAGCCCACTACTTTTTAAACGCTTCCACAAAATAGAAATAGAGGGAACATGACCTAATTTTTTTCTGTGAAGCCACAGTTACTTCTGATACCTAAACCACAAAAAGACCCAACAATGAAAGAGAACTTCAGACAAATTTCCCTTATGAATATCAATGCAAAAATATTCAATAAAATTCTTGCAAACCGACTCCAGGAACACATCAAAACAATCATTCACCATGATCAAGTAGGCTTCATCCTCAGAATGCAGAGATGATTCAATATATGGAAATCCATCAATGTAATCCACTATATAAACAAACTCTTAAGAAAAAAACCACATTATCATACCATTAGGTGTTGAAAAAGCCTTTGACAAATACAACACCTATTTATGTTAAAAATATCTGAGAGAACAGGAATTCAAGGTCCTTACCTAAACATAATAAAGGAAATATACAGTAAGCTGATAAGTCAGATCAGGGACCCCAGTGGGGGAGCTGACAGAAGAACTGGAGGAATGGAAGGGGATTGCAACCCCATATGAAGTACAACATAGGCTGGCCAAACCACCTGCTATGCACAGAGACTAAACAACTGACCACGGAGGGTACAGGAAGGAATCCATGGCTCCATATACATAGGTAGCAGAGGATGGCCTTGTTTGACATCAGTGGGAGAGGAGGTCCTTGGTCTGTGGACGTTTGATGCCCCAGTGTACAGGGAATGCTGGAGTGGTGGGGTGGGAGAGGGTAGGTGGGTGAAGGAGCACCCTCATAGAGGCACAGGGAAGGGAGGACAGAACAGATGTGGGATGGAGATTTACAGAGGAGGGGTAACTGGGAAGTGAGATGTAAATGAATGGAATGATAATTAAAAAATAAAATAAATAAACTTTCTTAGTATTTGTTTCTGTTTTCTTTTATGGAAAATAGTTTTTTTACACAATATATTCTGATTATGTTTTCCCCTTCCTGTGTACTTTCCACTTCCTTCCCACCTCTTCTCCCATCTGAGTCCACCTTTCTGTTATTCATTATAAAACAGTCATCTAATGAATAATAAAATAAAATAAAACTAAAAGAAACTGGAATAGGACAAAAACATATAGAATAAGATAAAAGAAAGCAAAAACATTCATAAGAAACATATAGACACATTCACACACATTCATAGACAGGAATCCAATATAAAAGAAAAAAAACCAAACTGGAAGCAAATAAACACACACACACATAAACACATAAATACACACACAGACACACACACGCACACAGAGAGAGACACACACACACACATGCATGCTATGGCTCTTTCACTCTTTCTGCCTCCTCTTCAACATGTTTTCCAGAGCCTTAAGGGTAAGGTTACAATGTAGGCATTCTTTTTAGGGCTAGGTGTCCCAAGGTGCCTCACTCTCTGTACACTGGCTGGCTGTGGGTCTCTGTATTTGTTCCCACCTGTGGCAGGAGGAAATCTTTCTGATGATGGCTAAGCAAGTTGATGATCTATGACTATAGAAGAATGTCATTAAGAGTCATTTTATTGACACATCATTTTATCAAAAGAGTAGTATTTGGTTTTTCCCTAGGTCCATGGCTTATATAATTTCTAGTTCTTCATCACCCAAACAGCCCTAGGTTTGGGAACCATCTCATGGAGTGGGCCATAATCAGGTCAAACATTGGTTACTCCCACAAGCTTTGGGCCACTATGATACCAGTCTATTGTAGCAGTATGCCATTGCAGACCAGAGGGTTTATAGCTGGGTTGGAGTTTAACTTTCTCCTTTGGTAGTGCACAGAGTACCTTCCAGTGTCATTAGCCAGTAAGGTTGAAGGCTCCAGGTAGGTACCAACTGGAGATTCCCAAGTTTAGTAAGTTGTATAGATGTTGTCTTCAGCAATGGTGCTTTACTATCTGTTTGTGCACTGCCACCAATACCTTTGACAATAACCTAGGTCATTTGTTGCTTCCTATGGAACCCCTTTAGCCAATAACTCAATTAGATGTAACCCTTTATTTGGTGACAAGAGATGTCCAATTGGAGTTCCAATTGGAAATTTCATTTAGATTGCCTTCATATATGTATATATTATAGGAGGTGTCTCCTGTTTTGTATACTTTTCCATGTGATCCTTCATGACCCTTAGTTTTAGCTGTCCCTCCTAATATTTCCTCATTTGTCCACTTTTTCTCTCACACTCCCTATTTGATCTTCCCCTTCCAGTTATACCCCACCTTATCCATTCATCTTCTTGATCATGAAAAAGATCTTGAAATTTTCATCTACTCTAATATTTATTAATCCTTGAGCTGTAGGTTAAACTCTTTTGATCTTATGAAGATCAATATATATATATATAATTATGTACATATAGTATATACATATATGAAGGCAATCTAAATATATATATATAAATGTAATATATATGATTTGTTTTCTTATATATATAATATATATTATGATTTGTTTTCTTCACCTTGTTTGTGTGTTTTCAGTGTTTTGGAATATACATTTTGCAGTGTTGCCTAAATATGGATTTCAATGGAATTTTAGTAATGTCTCTTTTCATCTTCAGCTGTACTGATTTTAGTGGGTTTTTTTTCAACCTTTTGATTGCTTTGGCTAGAGCAGTAGCTTTGCCAATCTTACTTATTTCTTCAAAATGAAATTACATTATACATGCCAGCTATGTGCACAGTGGCCTATGGGGGCCATGTGGATTTGTGAACTCCTGTCTTTCATAGTATTTAAATGGTGCTGAACTTCTGTTGTGCAAATGTCCATTGCCTACCAGTTTATCAGCTTCCTTTCTTTGGGTACCAGAGGCCTCTGGTGGTCAAATTTAGCTTTGCAGTCTGTGTACTGGGCAGGTTCAATTTTTCCAAAATTTCCCTCCCTAGATTGGCTAATGTTATGGCAGCGTTTTTGTCTCTAAAATATGTTTGGAATAGTGGAAGCAATCATAGCACTGAAGTTTATACAGATCTAAAACCAGAATGAACATGTCTTCATACATTTCAGTCATACTAAGTGTTGATCACCCTCTGGATGAATGTCATCATAAGGTACATTCAGATTCCTTAGGCTACATTCGTTCTTTTTTCTGAAGCCAGGAGGATAGTAGGTTTTTAACCAATAGATCTTCTGTAAAGATAGGGCCCAGAGTCATATAGCTTAAGAGAAAAAGACTGTGTTCACTGCTTATCCATCCTGAGGAGCCACTGTCTCTGTCAGACCTGCAACTGTATTGGAAGATTGTGAGACTCTGGCTTCTGTGGCTAGGATTGACAGCACCTTCGCCAGGGTTTCCTGGCTGTCTTTTTGGATGAGGCTTCTGCTTGCCCCTCCTCTTTCCGTGCTGGGAGGTAGAAGGTCGCCACTCAGTTTTCATGGCTTACTTCCTTTTAGGGTTTACCTATCTTCCCCCTTCTCTGTACTTTTCAAGCACATCACCACAATCTTTGTAAATTGCTGCACATTCCATTTCCCTTTTTGGAAAAGAGTCTCTCTTTTTTTTTTTTAGACCTACTCTTCTCCTTAGGTATTCCCACGAAGCAACTTCTTGCCAGTCATAATTTCTAAGAATCATTTTCAGGTCTGAATACTAAATATTGCACTTCTTTTCTCAATTTTATAATTGCTGAAAAGATATTTTTTCTCTTGGATGTCTATCTTTTTCTTTTTCTTATTTATTTATTTATTTTTTACTTTACATGTCTCCCTCCTCTCCTCCCAACCCCACCCTTACAAGCCCCTCCCCCATTACTCCTTCCCCTTCTTCTCAGAGAAGGGGAGGCCCTCAAGGGGTGCTAACCTACCCTGGCACATCAAGTCTCAGGAAGTCTAAGCACATCCTCTCCCACTGAGACCAGACAAGTCAGCCCAGCTATGAGAAGGGGATCCAAAAGCAGGAAACAGAGTCAGAGACAACCCCTGCACTAACTGTTAGGGGACCTACATAAAGATCAAGTAGAACATGTGCTACAAATGTGTAGAGAGCATAGGTTTAGCTCATGCATGTTCCTTGGCTGGTGGTTTAGTCTCTGTGAGCCCCAGTGGGCCCAGGGTAGTTGACTCTATAGGTCTTCTTGTGGTGTCCTTGATCTCTTTAGCTCCCTCAATTCTTCCCCAAATTCTTCCACAAGACTTCCCAAGTTTCATCTGATGTTTGGCTGTGGGTGTCTGCATCTGTTTACATCAGCTGCTGGATGAAGCCTCTCAGATGACAGGTTGTCTGATGGTATATTTGCAGGCTCCTGTCTGCAAACATAGTGGAGTATCATTAATACTGGGCTGGCTCTCTCCTGTGGGATGGGTATCAAATTGGACCACTCACTGGTTGGCTATTTGCACAATCTGTATTCCATCTTTATCCCTGCATATCTTGTAGGCATTGAAAATTTTGGTTTGAAGGTTTTATGGATGGGTTGGTGTCCCCCTCTCCATTGTAAGTGCCTCTTGGCAACAGAAGGTGGCCACCTCAGTCTCCATATCCCTAACTGCTAGCATCCTCAGCTAGGATCACCCCCATAGAGTCCTGGGAACCTTCCCCATCCTACATCTCCAGCTAGTCTCAGAGATGTGCCTCCCAAGTCCCTCTATCTCCGTCATTCTTTCCCCTTCCTAACACCTGATAACCCAAAAGAGAAGTTTTAGAGGTAAAATATTTCCTCTCTGACTTTTGTTAGATTCTTCGATTTTTGTTTTTTAGTTGAAATTTTATGTCTGTATAGGTTTTGTCTAGATTTGGGTTTTATTTTCTAGGCATTTATACTGCACCTTATGGGTTATGATTGGTGGTTTGGATATATTCTATTGCAGTTGCTTCTAATATTGCTTTTGTTGTTTTTCTGGTTTTCTCCTTACATCCCTTTTCCATACTACTTCATTCTTGTTTGGGTTTTAGAAGTGCTATGAGTGTGCTCAAGCTCAGTGATTCTTCTCTTAAGATTTTTCCGTCTACTAACAAAGCCTGCACAGACACTCGTGACATCTGCCACATTGAATTGTGCTCTGGTGTTACTTTCTGGTTCCAAAATGTTCCATCTCTCTTCTTATACTCTTGGCTCTAGTTTGCTGTCTGTGCTGTAATCAGACATCATGATCAAAAGAAGCCTGGGAGGGAAAAAACTTATTTAGATTTCAGGTTACAGTCTGTCATCGAGGGATGGTGAAGCAGGACCAGGCAGTAGCCTGTCAGGAGGAGGAATACTATCCACATGGCTTGCTCAGATACCTTTTGTATACAGCTCAAGCCCAAATGATGGCATCACTCACAGTAGGCTTGGACCTCCTGCATCACTTATTGATGAAGAAAAAGCCCCATAGACATGCCTCAAGCAAATCTGATAGAGGCAATTTCTCGGTTGAAAGCATTTCTTCCCTCGTGTGTCTAGGTTTATTGTATGACACATTATCTGTTTCTATTTCTTCAATTAATGATTTTAGCATATCAATTCTAGCTATATTAGATTTCTAGTCTCATCATTCTAAGATTTCCTGAGATGTTTATGCCTGGCTTTGGCATTTGCTTTTTATTTTTAAATTGTCTCTGATCTTTAAGTATGCCTTGTACTGTTTTCCAAATATCAAACTCAAAAAAAATTATTAATTATATATATAAAATAAAGAGTTTAAAGTTGGAGTTACTGAGTTTACTCCACTTGGTGTTCGATAGTTTACTGTCTGCATTAGCTGATAATTTCAGAAGCTAATTTGATTCAGCCCCCTTGTTTTACTCTTTGCTTTTGGGTTTCTCTACAGAGTTAGTTTTTAAATATTATAGAGCCATGTAACGCCAGTACACAGGAGCTCCGTGGTGGTTGTGTGCTGTGATAGAAGGGGAAATGTCTACACTTTTATGGTTTGAGATTCAGTTCTTATGCAATTTGTACCTTCGCTTTGCAGTTTTCAAAGAGATGCTGACAAATCTTTCTGTGAGGACAGACAGGAAGGCTAAAGAGAGTTAAATCTGTCCTTCCAACATGCTGCCAATGTAGATGGCTAATACTGACGGAAGGTGGATACATCAGAATGGTTCAAGGACATTTAAATGTCCACTTTCCATCTTCTCAGTTGCAGTGTGCGGCTTTGGTACCTTTCTGTCCATTTCCTCTACAATTACAGGAAATAGGCTGCATTTCCTCAGTCATCTGCTGTACCGATTAAGAGTTGTTGAATTTTATATTTTATTTTTTTTATTTTTATTATTTTAATTGGATATTTTCTTTTTTTACATTTCAAATATTATCCGTTTTTCCAGTTTCTGCTCTGTAAAACCACTACCACATCCCTTCCATATTCACCAACCCACCCACTCCCACTTCCCTGTCCTGGCATTCCCCTATACTGGGGCATTGAGCCTTCACAGGACCAAGGGCCTCTCCTCCCATTAATGTCCCACTAGGCCATTCTCTGCTACATATATGACTAGAGTCATGAGTCCCACCATGTGTACTCCTTGGTTGGTAGTTTAGTCCCTGGGAGCTTTGGGGTGTACAGGGTGGTTCATATTGTTGTTCCTCCTCTGGGGCTGCAAATCCCATCAGCTCCTATGGTCCTTTCTCTAGCTCCTCCATTGTGGACCCTGTGCTCAGTCCAATGGTTGACAGTGAGTATCCACCTCTGTATTTGTCAGGCACTGGCAGAGCCTCTCAGCAGACAGTTATTACTAGATTCCTGTCAGCATGCACTTTTTGGCATTCACAATAATGTCTAGGTTTGATAACTGTATATGGGATGGATACCCAGGTATGGCAGTCTCTGAATGGCTTTTCCTTCAGTCTCAGCTCCATACTTTGTCTCTATAGATCCCCTCATGGGTATTTTGTTCCAGCTTCTAAGAAGGATCGAAGTATCCAACCTTTGGTCTTCCTTCTTAAGCTTCATGTAGTCTGTGAATTGTATCTTGGGTTTTCTGAGCTTCTGGGCTAATATCTATTTATCAGTGAGTGCATACCTTGTGTGATCTTTTGTGATTGGGTTTCCTCACTCAGGATGATATTTTCTAGTTCCATCTATTTGCCTAAGAATTTCATGAATTCATTGTTTTTAATGGCTAATAGTACTTCCTTGTGTAAATGTACCGTATTTTCTATATCCATTCCTCTGTTGAGGGACATCTGGGTTATTTCCAGCTTCTTGCTATTATAAATGAGGCTGCTATGAACATAGTAGATCATGTGTCTTTATTGCATGTTGGAGCATCTTCTGAGTATATGCCCAGGAGTGGTATAGCTGGGTCCTCTGGTAGTACTATGTCCAATATTCTGAGGATCTGATTCCAAAGTGGTTGTATCAGCTTTCAATCTCACCAACAATGGAGGAGTGTTCCCCTTTCTCCACAACCTCACCAGCATCTGCTGTTACCTGAGTTTTTTATTTTAGCCATTCTGACTGGTGTGAGGTGGAATCTCAGAGTTGTTTTGATTGGCATTTCTCTGATGACTAAGGATGTTGAACATTTCTTTAGGTGTTTCTCGGCCATTCAGCATTCTTCAGTTGAGAATTCTTTGTTTAATTCTGTACCCTATTTTTTAATAGGGTTATTCTGTTCTCTGGAATTTAATTTCTTGAGTTCTTTGCATATATTGGATATTAGCCCTGTATTGGATGTAAGGTTGATAAAGATCTTTTTCCAATCTGTTGGCTGCTGTTTTTTTCCTATTCTCAGTGTCCTTTGCCTTACAGAAGCTTTGCAACTTTATGAGGTACCATAATCAATAGGTCAGTTCTTGATCTTAGAGCATAAGCTATTGGTGTTCTATTCAGGAAATTTTCCCTGTGCCCATGTGTTCTAGGCTCTTCCCCACTTCCTTTTCTATTAGTTTCAACATATCTAGTTTTATGTGGAGGTCCTTGATCCACTTGGACTTGAGCTTTGTACAAGGAGTTAAGAATGGATCAATTTGCATTCTTCTGCATAATGTCCACCAGTTGACCAGCACCATTTGTTAAAAATGTCTTTTTCCCACTGGATGGTTTTAGCTCCTCTGTCAAAAATCAAGTGACCATATGTGTGTCGTTTCATTTCTGGGTCTTCAGTTCTATTCCAATGATGTACCTGCCTGTCACTGTACCAATACAATGCAGTTTTTTATCACGATTGCTCTGTAGTATAGCTTGAGGTCAGGAATGGTGATTCTACTAGAAATTCTTTTATTATTGAGAATAGTTTTGGCTATCCTGGGTCTTTTGTTATTCCAGATGAATTTGCAAATTGCTCTTTCCAAGTCTGTGAAGAATTGAGATGGAATTTTGAAGGGGATTGCATTGAATCTGTACATTGCTTTCAGCAAGATGGCCATTTTTATTATATTAATCCTGCCAATCCATGAGCATGGGAAATCTTTCCATCTTCTGAGATCTTCAATTTCCTTCTTCAGAGACTTGAAGTCTTATCAAACAGATCTTTTACTTGCTTAGTTAGAGTCACACCAAGGTATTTTATATTATTTGTGACTATTATGAAAGGTATTATTTCCCTAATTTCTTTCTCAGCCTGTTTATCCTTTGTGTAGAAGAAGACCATTGATTTGCTTGAGTTAATTTTATATCCAGCCACTTTGCTGAAATTGTTTATCAGGTTTAGGAATTCTCTGATGGAATTTTTGGGGTCATTTAGATATACAACCATATCATCTGCAAATAGTGATAATTTGACTTCTTCCTTTCCAAATTGTATCCCTTTGATCTCCTTTTGTTGTTTAATTGCTCTGGCTAGGATTTCAAGTACAATATTGAATAGATAGGGAGAGAGTGGGCAGCCTTGTCTAGTCCCTGATTTTAATGGGATTGCTTCAAGTTTCTCTCCATTTAGTTTGATGTTGGCTACTGGTTTGTTGTATATTGCTTTTACCATGTTTAGCTACGGGCCTTGAACTCCTGATCTCTCAGATACTTTTAACATGAACAGGTGTTGTATTTGTCAAAGGCTTTTTCAGCACCTAATGGTATGATAATGTGGTTTTTTTCTTAGAGTTTGTTTATATAAGTGGATTACATTGATAGATTTCTATATATTGAACCATCTCTGTATTCTAGGGATGAAGCCTACTTGTTCATGGTGAATGATTGTTTTGATGTGTTCTTGGAGTCATTTTGCAAGAATTTTATTGAGTAGTTTTTGCATTGATATTCATAAGGGAAATTTGTCTGAAGATCTCTTTCTTTGTTGGGTCTTTTTGTGGTTTACGTATCTAACTGTGGCTTGATAGAACAAATTGGGTCGTGTTCCTTCTCTTTCTACTTTGTGGGATCTTTTGACAAGTATTACGATTAGGTCTTCTTTGAAGTTCTGATAGAATTCTCCACTAAACACATTGGACCTGGTCTCTTTTTGGTTGGGAGATTATTAATAACTGCTTCTATTTATTTAAGGATTATGGAACTGTTTAGATAATTTATCTGATCCATATTTAACTTTTGTGTTTGGTATCTGTCTAGAAAATTGTCCATTTCATCCATATTTTCCAGTTTTGTAGAATATAGGCCTTTGTAGTAGGATCTGGTGATTTTTTTAATTTCCTCAGTTTCTGTTGTTGTGTCTCCCTTTTCATTTTTGTTAAAATTGGATTCTGTCTCTGTGCCCTCTGGTTAGTCTGGCTAAGGATTTATCTATCTTGTTGATTTTCTCAAAGAACTATCTCCTGGTTTTGTTGATTCTTTATATATTTCTTTTTGTGTTTACTTGTTTGATTTTAGCCCTGTGTTTGATTATTTCCTGTCATCTACTACTCTTGGGTGTATTTGTTTCTTTTTGTTCTAGAGCTTTCAGGTGTGCTGTTAAGCTGCTAATGTATGCCCTCTACAGTTTCTTTTTGGAAGCACCAAGAGCCGTAAGTTTTCCTCCTGGCACTGCTTTTTAGTCACATAAGTTTGAGTATGTTGTGCCTTCATTTTCATTAAATTCTAAAAAGTCTTTAATATTTTTCTTTGATCAAGTTATCATTGAGTAGGACATTATTCAGCTTCCATGTGTATGTTGGATTTCTGTTGTTTTTGTTGCTATTGAAGATGGCCTTAGTCTGTGATGATCTCATGGGATGTATGGATTATTTCAATCTTCTTGTATCTATTGAGGCCTCTTCTTTTGTGACTGTTATATGGTCCATTTTGGAGAAGATACCATGAGGTGCTATTCTGCAAATATAATAGAAAGTATATTCTTTTGTTTTAGGATGAAATATTATATAGATATCTGTTAAATCTATTTGGTCCAAAACTTCTTCTAGTTTCAACGTGTCTCTTTCCTATCTTTTCTATCTCCAGAGTTGTCTCCGTTTGTGATTTCTACTTCTTTTTAGATCCTGGATGTTTTTGTTCAATTCCTTCACCTGTTTGGTTGTGCTTTCCTGTAATTCTTTAAGGAATTTTTGTGTTTCCACTTTATGGGCCTCTACCTGTTTACCTGTATTCTCCAGTATTTCTTTAAGGGGGTTATTCATGTCCTTCTTAAAAATCCTCTATCAGTATCATGAGATGTGATTTTAAATACAAATCTTGCTTTTCCATTGTGTTAGGGTATCCAGGACTTGCTATTGTGGGAGTACTAGGTTCTGATGATGCCAAGTAGCCTTAGTTTCTGTTGGTAAGGTTCTTGCACTTGCCTTTCACCATCTGGTTATCTCTGGTGCTAGATGATTTTGCTATCTCTGGCTGTAGCTTGTCCCTCCTGTGGGCCTGTAAGCCTGTATCAGCCCTCCTGGCAAGACCACCTCTCTCCTGGGCAGGGTTTGGGTGTGGAGGGTTGTAGAACAGCCTTAGTTTCCGGTTGCAGATAGAGAATGGAAGGATACTGTCCCAGCTGCTCCCCTGTTCTTGTGCTCCGTAAGCTACTGGCAGGTCCCACTTTGGACAATTATTGAAGAGAAAGTAGCATTTTCAACTCTGAGCTTAGGAGTGAGAGCACTCCTGGGAGATCAGCTCTCTCCTGGTGAGACTTGTGTACAGAGCAATTTTTTTAGTTTATGCATATTTTTCTTATTACCTATGAGTGCCAAATTCTAAGCCCCTTACATGTGCTTCAAATATCAAAACAGTTTCAGAAATCTTGTTCAGTGAGGTTGGTTTTCTTCTTTATCCTCCTCCAGTCTATCCTCTGTTCTCCACTTGCATATTGCTTAATGACTTTTGTCAGAGCATTGCTCAGCTGTTCAAGGCCTCCCTAGAACTTTACTCTTCATGGACATTGCTGGTATTTCTGCATCTCTGCAGTAAATATGTTGCTATATTTCTTTATTCCTGTCTGCTGAGAGCAATAGATGTAACCTATAATATGTGGAGCCACATATGGGATCCCAGTGATGAACAACTCAAAAAAGAAATAGTCCATGCTTGATACACAGCATTTTATTTAAGAGTTTATATAGAATTTTAACAGCTACAGGTTATTTATTAGCCTTCAGAAAAATGAAGGTTTTATAATTTTACCTTTATAAAATAGATAACAAAAATATCTTTGTTATTTTTATTATCAATATTATTGATTTAAGAACAGTCAAAATTACTTTTAAATATGTGAAAATAAATTAACCATGATTTTATTTACTACAAAACCTATAGGTGTAGCTAATAAGAGTATAGATAAATATTCCTTCCATGTGTTTTTAAAGAAAAACAGCATTTTAAATTGTACACTTAAAACTATCAAGATTTTTATATGAAAACTAGAAAAACACAGCATAAAAGATGTTAAATTCTGAGAGGAAAAAATAATCCATTTTTGATTAAAGAAAAAATGCACTGTGATATTTAGAAGAAAATATTTGGCTAGCAAGATGGCTCCATCAATCAAGTGCTTGCCTTTGAGCCCCAGAATCAATGCAAAAAAAAAAAAAAAGGCCAGGTATAGTGGCATGCTTATAATTAAGCTGTCCAGGAGACAGATAGAGCAAGTTCTCTAAGACCTTCTTCCTAGCCAGCCTTGCATAATTGACAAGGCCTGTGTCCTGTCTCAGAATAGATCCTGTCTCATAAAGAAGGTGGACAGTGTCCAAGGAAGCTGACCTCTGGCTCCCATCTGTGCATACAGGTGTACCTACACCATGAATATACATACATAGTCACACAAATATCCACACCATGAATGTCAAATGGTTGGATTGTGGCTGCATGACACAGTTTGGACTGCAGGAGCACCATCAACCTGAATAATTCATCTATAACTTTTCAATATACATATGGCATTGTTGTCTCTTGTATGCTTCTCTGTTTTACCTTTTTCTATACCATATTTGTCCTCAAACACAACTTTGGTAAAAAAAAAATTATTGGGAAGGGATTGAGGGCATTTTGAGAGAAAGAAATGACTTTGATGTCTACAGCAACAATGGCCATTCATAGAGTCAGCCCAAGCTTACCGGGATAAAGGGTTCTGGATGTGGCTGCTGATGGTCTTAATTGCTCTCTGGGAAATTTTATCCAACTCATGATGATTAAGTTGTATGAGGAAATATTTGAAGCAGGAAATGTTTTTGAGAAACATGAAGTTTTAGTAGTTAAGAGAATATAAGACCCCAAGAAAAAGGAGCAGTAGTTTCTGGTCACAGGGATGTCCATATAAAATACAAGGGTTAAGATAGAGAAAGAAATAGCTGCATCTACTGGATTAGTGAGCAACAGTAAGAGCCTTGACTAGGGGATATCTCTAATAATAGAATGTTTGATCCAGAAATATTATTGGGGGAAAATGGAAGAGATATGTATAATAAAAATGATAAAGGATGGATAGAAGAATTTGGACCCTGTGAGGAGGCTGTTGGAACTAACCTTCCTGCAAAGATTGGGAAATACAGATTTGAACCTTTGGCATTTCCTGACTAAGGAGATTTGGGTGCAAGTTCTAAGAGATGGAGTTTGCTTTTAAGGAGCCCTCAGGGAAGCTGTAAGAGAAATTAAAATAACACCTGGAAAAGAGTTTGAAAAGCATTGAACAAATAGGTATTTGGATGAGCTTAGTAAAGAGATTTTTGCAAATTTAAAATTTTAGAAATATTAATATTACTTTGAACTGTTTAGCACCTTTCTGTGTTCAGGCTAATGCTATAACCACAAGTTTATGCCCAGATGACCTGTGATTTGAAGGTTTTTTCTGAGAGTTAAAAGTTAATATATAACCTGATTTAGCAGACACTGAACTGTGACTGTGTGTGCATTGTGCTTTTCTGATGGCATAGTTACATGTGGGTTTTTTAGGAAAGATAATGGGCTTGAGAAAAATAATGAAAAGGCCTTTGATTTTGTATTATTGTATAACAAGGAAGTGTGTAATCAATAAAAGAATGAGGTGAACTCAGAGAGAGAAAATAAAAAAGAGAGAGAGAGAAAGAGAGAGAGAGAGAGAGAGAGGAGGGGGAAGGAGAGAGGGAGGGGGAGGGAGAAGGAGAGAGAGAGAGGAGAGGGGGAAGGAGAGGGGGAGGGAGAGAGAGAAGGAAAGGGAGAAAGGGATGGGGAGGAAGAGGAAGAGCGAAAGGAAGAGGGAGAGGGAGAGGGAAACGGGGAGCTATCTCAGAGCACAGCTTCTGAATTGCAGTGAGTCACCCGTAAGCTTGCACCTGCAGCCTTGCCTGAGATTCTGATGTCATGCCAAGTCAATCATCCCATTCTCAAGAGTCCCCAGGACTAAGGCTGGTCCTCAGTGTAGTATACTAACTTAATAGTGTCAATTTTTTAAACCACATATTTATTTCTTTTATAGAAGTATTAAAAATCCATTGCTGAAGTTGCCATTAAACACTAGCTTGAGATATTGAGTGACCTGGTGTGTGATATTAAAGCTTATCAATAATTGATACAATCATTTTTTAGTTTTCTTATCTTTTAAAGAAAAATATTTTAAGCCTGGTTTTGAAAACTCGATAAAACATTTTCTTTTTTTTGTTCTTGTTGTTGGTGGTTTTTTTGTTTTGTTTTGTTTCTTTGTTTTTTTGTTTTTTTGTTTTTGTTTGTTTTTGAGACAGGGTTTCTCTGTGGACCCCTGGAACTCATTCTGTAGACCAGGCTGGCCTCGAATTCAGAAATCTGCCTGCCTCTGCCTCCCAAGTGCTGGGATTAAAGGCGTGAACCACAATCGCCCAGCAAAACATTTTCTTATATATAAAATATAACACAATTTTTTTCCCTAAATTGCTTCTTTTGTCTTTATATTTAGGTTACTTTGTATGGATGAGGGCCAGTCATGCATCTACTTCTGGACCAGTAGAGAACAGTGCATATTTAAACAGCTCTGTATGTGACTGCATGGATGGGAACTGCCATCTTCAGTTCTATTACATGATGGAAAATAGTGTCCTGAGAGTAAGACTGTACAATGATAAGGTAAGAAAAAATAGCACCGATTTAAAATCCATTGAATACATGACATTTCTGACCTTAGACATTTATCTTTCTAGTTCTCATTCATAGACTTCAGACATTCTGTTTGTTTTTATTTATGTGTATATGTGCACCTGCTTGTCTTTATGTGAACCACATGTGTACAAATGTCCTCAGAGGTCAAAAGAGGTGTTGAGTGCCCTGTAGCTGGAGTTACAATGGTCATCAACCCTTTCCCTTGCACATGGGTATTGGTAACTAATCCCAGGACTTCTGCAAGAGCAGAAAATATTCTTTTCTTTTCTTTTCTTTTTTCTCTTCTTTTCTTTTTTTTCTAAATAGCTAAAAACTACTTTTATTAAAGATGAAGAAGCACACACATGCAGGCACACAGAGGTCCTTCTACAAGACAGGGACATGCCTGGAGGTCTGGTGGCTAGTGGACTTGGGGGAGGTTGTGTAAGGGAGGGTCTTCTTCCTCTAGCTCAGAGTTCAGCAGTTTAAACAAAGAAAGGGAAGCTGATAGGCCCATAACTTTAAGTTGAATTAAATTGAGTTGAATCAAAATGCATGCTGCTATATAGAATGAACAGTGTTCATCCCAGTGAGTTAAACAAATTTGTAACTTTCCAACCTAGTAGAATGAAATTAGCTACAATTCATACTTTCATGATATACTCTAAACATCCCGATTTTTATAAAGGGTCTACTCATTGATAGGAATAAAAAAACCACAGGGAATGATTACAATCATCTAAAGAGATAGGAAATACTGCAGAAATTCCAACACTGGAGAGCCAGTAAGATTATCCAAGTGAGTTTCCTTTGTTTCAGGATACTTTGGATAAATCCAGTTGAAATTTCCTCATAGTTTTAGCCTGACACATTGATAAGAAAAGTGTATTTGTCACATGGGCTTGTCTGGTGGCACAGAAAACCTGTCACCAGCATTTTATTCTGTTCTTTTCCCTTCTGAAGCTTGATGTATCAAGATAATTAATCCTAAGAGATAGCAATGCACTTTAGAAGGATTTTTGAGAGTGGAGGAGGAATCCATTTTACCTTTGGTTTGCTTTTTGTGTTGTTCTCATCATATCTGGTCTTTTTCCTCTCTTTGCTCCTTGTGCAAAAATATTTGCACAATTCTAAAACATTAAATTGTATGGGTGCTATTATAACTTATGGTAGACTGTTTTCCTTTGTTACTGCTATAAGATGTTACTAGTATTCTTTATAAAATATGATACTTTTATAAGCCCTTAGCTAATTTTATATAATCATATTCATATTATTCATATTCATGGATCATATTCATCCAACTGCCACACAGCCCATCTTTTACCCAAAACCACTTCATGTCATTTTTTTTAACAAAAGAGAGTACATCAGAGCAAATGCTTGATCCTCTAGCTCTTCACACACACACACACACACACACACACACACACACACACACACGCAAAAGTTGTATTTGGATAGTAAACCTAACCTGGAGCAGCAACAGGCTCTTAAAATTTTTGATCAGTCAATGTTTTAATGATTATTTTATAAGATAACAAGAAATTAGAGCATACTTGAGAACCTTTCCAAAGAAGAGGGTTTCTTATTTATTTTTAGTATTGACCTCTGTTCAAACTAACAGGGTACCTTAAAATTATGATGCCTCAGTGTAGAGGAATGCCAGGACAGGGCACCCAGAGAGGTGGGTTAGCAAGCAGGGAGAGGAGGATGGGAGGGGGAGGTGTTCAGAGAGGATAAAATTTGCAATGTAAATAAAGACAACATCTAATAAAAAAGAATTAAAATAAAATCAACATTCAATTACCTGAGGATAAATTATTTTTCTTTATAATTGCTAATATTTCAAAGAGAAAAATCTCAATCTCATTCATAATATACCATTAAGTTAGTATATGGAAAAGCATTCAAATTTTGAAAGAACTCTGCCCAGTTTATTTTATAAAACTAAATTAATTTATCATCAGATAGATGAAAATCAATTAGTCATTTTGTGAAAGGCAAATTGTTTTAAACTATTTTCCTGAAATGATCATTGGGGGAATCAGTGGGTGTAATTTGCCATACACTGTCACTAAAAGCATTTGTAGAAGTGTGTTCATGCTAAATAACTGCAGTTATATGGAAATAATTAGTGAGGAAATTTGCTGTAGGTCTTAATTTCGTATAACTAAATCATTTTAGTGTGACATGCAAGCTCTCAGCACATAGTGAGTGTCTCTGCCCTGTAAAAATCTCAGAGGAATTAGGTAAAAATGAAAAAGGACAAGAAATATATTTTATTGGCTCTAGAAAACATTCTTAAATATTTGAGGCTTGGGAATCTCTTAAAGAGTGTGCACTGATCTTTAAGAAAATCTTGGACATGGATGAGATACATAAAACTGAGCATAGAGGGAAGAGTCTAAAGCCTGGGAACACTTGCCTCCTATAGTAAGATTTAAGATGTTACTGGGTTGTTGTTGTAATTGTTGTTGGTGGTGGTGGTGGTGGTTTTGGTTTGGTTTTTTGTTTTTTGTTTTTTTCATTTCATACTGGAAGCAAACAAGGCTGGCAGAGCTAAGCCAATTCTGTCAGTCCCACATCTGCACTAAAGGATTTTATAAAAATTTATAGTTCCCTATATCATGAACAACTTAGTTTATTTTCTGCAGAGAAACATCAAAATATCTTGAATTCTTGCTAATATCTGAAGAAGCATAGGATTAATTCAGAGTATGGAAGCATGGTTCTGGATCACAATGATCAATACTATTAGTTCTGATATACAATATAGGATAGACTTTGTCTCAAGATCTTAGGTTAAAATACAGTAATAATTTACTTCTCATTGCTAAAATAAATGATCATTATAGCAATCTAAGGGCAAATAGCTCTTAGGTAAAATTGGTAGAAGTGTAAAATATATGAATATAAACTTCAGACAATAATGGTGTTGTGTAGGAATTAGAATCAATTCTCTCATAGAAAAATTCAAGATGGTTCTGCGTGTGCAGCTATGTATTTCATTGAATCTTCTCTGAGTTATCACAGTACTGTTGTACAGTATAATCAGTCCAGCATTTAAGTTGGCAATTCTACCAGTTGCCTTTCTGAAGATTTACTACAGAAATGCAATTGCTTATTTCCTGTTTGTAATGGAAAAAAAGGAAGATAAGTATTGGATGTGGTGAGTGTCTGCTGTGTGTTCATATGAAAATTTCATGTGAAGTCTTGATATTGTGTGCAATTAACATGCATTAATAAGTTGAAATGTTTAGATGGGACCGATTTTGGATAAAAAGTTTTGTAGATGGGTTGGAGTCCCCATACCTCCACTGGGGGTCCTGTCTGGCTACTGGAGCTAGTCTCTTCAGGTTCCATTTTTCTACTGTTGGCTAATGTCATTAATGTTCCATTTTGGCTAATGTCAAGCACAGTTTATAATTTTACCCTACAGATATGATTATTTCTATATTTTTCCTTCAAAAGTATTGTCTACCTCATTATTACTTGCAGTACTTTTCATTTCTTAAGGCTTAATATCATACAGATAGACAAAGCTCACCAAAGTGTCGTTAGGGGAGCAGTTGTTATAAACAGGAGAGTAGAATTTGGGAAATTAGTAACATATTTCTATTTCAAATCAAAGGAAGAAAAAAGAACATGGACATTCAATACATCAAATTACGGCACATGGGTAAAAGCAGATGTATTAATACCAGAAGATCTGAAGACATTTAAGGTATAAAGGCAAATAAAATTTTATTATAACTTAAACTTTTACTTTGTTAATAGATAACTTATCATCCATTGCTAGATTTAAGTTAGAAAAGTAGACTTGTGTCTTTGGGGATAGATTTTGTTTTCATTACCTTTGGTCCTAACAGGTAAGTTTTCTGTGAGTAGAGGAAATGCTAGAGGACTACTCTTGCTCAAGACTTTCCTATTCTGCATCTGTTCTTGCCTTGTGCTTCTCAGCTCCCAGCATTGCCCAGGCAAACACTTTCCATCATGAGGCAAATAGATAGCAAACTTCCATTGAAAGGCAGGTGGTGAAATTACTATCTATACCATCATACACCTGAAATACATAGAAGGGTTGATAGATGATTTCTTTAAAGAACTGATGAGATTCTGCGCTGTGTGTAGTCTATAGTCTGATGTTAAGAGTGTTAGTCTAAAAGATTGGCTGTATGTGTGATGTACAAACCCAGCTTTAGTTGTATGGTCTTACTGTATTTACACACCTCTCCCCAAGAGGGGATGAATAACCATGTGGACCTTTACAACTGCATATGCTCTGAGTCTAGAAGTTTGGAATATAGCATTTTTTCAGTCTAAGATGTTGAGGTTTATAATTACACTCTTTTGGGTTAACATCTTAATACTAGTGTAACATTTTATAAGTTGTCCTCTGGAGGACATACTCAATAAGTTTATTTTTCCACACAGTGGAATTGGTCTTGTGATTTGGCAAAAAGATAAAATAAAGCAAAATTTAAAGACAGTATATTTTAGAGTTATAAGTTTCTATGTGCATAGAAGATGAAACTAAAATATGAATTTGAAATAGCAGTATTGGGAGATCAAAGTTTAAACTGATCAATTTTGAAGCCTGAAATGCATATATTTGGTCTCTTGGTGCTCTGAAAAGACACAGCTGTTGGCCCAACAATGTACATGCACATACACTATTGATTATGGAGAATGATGTAACTTTGTGAATACTTTTCTCATCATATGGGATTTGAAATGAGTATTATATTCTGAAGCAAAACTTTAAATGTATTTGCCATCTGATAGTTTTAAAATAAGAAATGTGGAACAGTTTTTGTCTTTGAAAATATGAGCATTTATGCAGCAAACCTAAATTGGGTGAGGCTGAATGGGGTCCATCTCTATTACTATTATTTTCATAGATCTTTTGCTTGAAGTTCAATAATGTTCTATTGAAATAGCAATAGAGATATTCTCTAGAGTAAAAGAGAAATTCTCTTTTGTTGTGTTACTTTTCCTGGGAAGAAAAACTTACTTTTCTTGGGAGGAACCTGTACCAATGACAGGAGAGATCAGTAAAGATTTCACAAAAGTAAACTTGACAGATTAAATGGACTGATTTAGAAGAATGTGGAGAAAAGCTGACTTAGAGGAGTAAGGATAGTCTCAAAGGCAGTCAGCTTACATCCCCCAAAGCCAAGCCAGCGTGGGTGAGAGCACACAAAGTCTTGAATGTTAGAGTGGTCTCCAGGACGGGCAGGCAGAATAACTCTTTCAGGCCACTCTGCCAGTAAAAGTCTCCTCACCCTGTCAACTGCTCACTGATTTTTATAATCTCATGAAAGGAGGCTTTTGTAATCTTGTGTCTGCTATCCCTGACTTGTGAGGTTTACTTCCTGAATCTTTTGAGCCTCTATCCTCCCTCCAAAAGAGAATTCCACAGATCCAAAGACATTGCTGCATAGCCTGTCAATAGCTGTGAGTATACTGAACACTTGAAATGGAGCTAATGTGATTCAGAAATTGGATTCTCATCTGATTTCAATCCGCTTAAATTACTCACAAGTAGCTAGTGGCTACTGACCTGGACAGAAGGAAATTGGTTGCCATTCAGTGAGCTGTTTCTTCTACAAGCTCTTGCAGTTCATTAACCATTGTTCTTTGGAGACTCCTTAGTACATTGACTTTGTCCTGCATTGGCTGGCAATGAAAGATGGAGCCATTTACGAACACTGTGTATCTCCAGAGAAGTATGGAGATCAATTAGACAAAGTAGGATTCATTCCTTTAATTAGTCCTTGGTGATACATTGCTTTTTAGAAAACTCTTTTCTGTGGGTGTAATTTTAAATGTTTATTCTTTTCAAATCTTTAATTTTAACAATGCTTCCTTGTCCTATCCTGATATTTCCCTGTAAGTTTTCAAGCATTAATTTTTGTAGTTTTATAAAACAGATACAGTTATATACTATGGAATTAATAATATTTTCTGCTTAAAAATAAAGGAAAAGGGACTCTAAAGATGATTCTTGAAAAACAAGTTTGCAGTAAAAAGTTGTATGGGCATCTAGTTACCTAGATCTTTGTTTCTTCTTGATTGGCTCCCCAGAAATCTTCATGGACCCAATGTGCTTACCAACCTTAGGAATGTAGATCAGATTTGTGAAACAGTAACTTTGTCATTAGTTGCATTTGGCTATATTTTAAAGATTGTTTTTCCTCTGTGATTTATCTCTATGATCCTTCTTCATTTTCCCCCTTGATTGTATTTTGTGAGTATAAATTCATCATATTTTTTCATAAAGGTTGTTTTTGAAGGCACAGTTTTGAATCAGAAAAGTTTTATTGGGATTGATCAGCTATTAGTCTACAACTTTGGACAGACCCACTCCCATCAGCTTTGTTCTGTAAATGAATACACTCATGACAGTGGGCAGCACCTTACTCACTCTTCTGTCTGCAATGCTGGAACGGACCACTCCACTGGAATTGATGAAGACTCGGAGGCTTGTGGTAAGTCAGCACCTGCTGGAGTTGTTCACCTGCTCTCCTTCATTACTGTGGGACTTTAGATAGCCTTAGACTACCTTGAGGAACATCTAATTTCTGTAAGATAACATTAAAATGTGTTCTCACTCTGAAACTCTTATTAGCATTATTTCTTTGATGACCTCTCTGTTAATTTAATTCTTGATGTTCGCTGCTAAAATTACTAAACATCCTACTTTGTTCTCCAATTAAATTGCTATTATTGATGTGTGTGTGTGCATGTGTGGGTGTATACATGTGCATGCATGCATATATGCATACTTTAAAGCAGAAAAAGACTGTGATAAGATCACGGTAACTTTCTTCATGAACATATTCTGTATTGGTAACACAATGTTAAATATGTTGTATCTTTCCCTCTAAGTAGTTATCTTGAAAACTGAGGAGGGAGAATAAGAAGGACATGGGGTGTCACTGATCCCTCTCCCCAGCCATGGTGAGGTGGCTAATTCCAGCCTTCTGCAGTCTTCAGGAAGCCACATTTGGCCAACACCACCCTCCAGGCCTTTTATGAAGTATTTCTGAAAGGAGAGAGAAGGAGACATTCTATAATGATTGAAACTTCATCATACTTCAACAATAGTGGAATTTACATTAGAAGCCACATAGTGGTTCTTATATGAGATAGCTTAGCAACTAAGACTCATGGGATGTTTTCAGAAACTGTGCATTCTAAACCAATAAATGGATCTGTTTTCTGTATCACAGATAAGGAGCTTTTAAAAATATGAAAATTTTGACATTTATTTTCCTGTGATGTTTTATAGTCATGAGATTTTTTTTTATAGGGTAAAATTGCAATAAGATAAATACTACCCTGTAATGCAAAGATATTTGGACAGAATGCTTCTTTTGGTGGCCTAGTGAAGACTATATTAAAAGCATTGGAGATACCAGGAGAAGAAAATGGACATACAATAGAATAATCCCAGGTGGACCTGATTATATGTAGGAGTCCAATTAATTTCTCTAGCACCTTGCTTTAAGCATATAATCTTCTAACCAGTGTGATCTCAGTGGTATTTGTACTTACATTTATTTTCCATTCAAAGAGAATAAGGAGAATTTATTTCTCTAATGTATGTGAAAGTCATTTCTATGATTTACTTAAATAATTTTATAATTCAATTATTTTATTTCTTTCTGGGAAATGTGTATTTCTTAAAAGCTTCTATTATTTTTAATTTCAAAGACTGAGAGAAAATATGTTTTTTTTCAATTGTTCAATTGGAAGCTGGCCTTCTTCTATTTTTTTCTCCTTGAGTAAATGGTTCTTTGCCATCCCCAACACTTTGAGGGGAGACCTAAATCAAATATCCCTGGAACATTAGATGATCTTTTTATTTTGTAATGTTTTGTTTATTGAAATGTCATGAATTACTTATCTGTAATTTTTTTAATGTAATCAATCTTAGACTATTCTGCTAGCTTCTTTGTGTGTATAGAGGGACAGATCTCCATTCTTATCAACAAAAATTGCTACTCACTAGCCTTGATTTTTCCAAATATTTTAAGCTCATTAGTTCAATAAAAATTTGTCATGCTTGGTTGAGATCTACTTGACAGAATGATATGACATAAATAGCCATATTATGCACACACACACACACACACACACATACACACATATATATTCATATGTGTCAAAGTGACTATCTCATAAATATTTTTATGGATTTTTTGATTGTTAATCTTCAGTGTCAATTGGGCTATTTTTAGAATGCTATAGGAGATTGATTAGAGTATCCCCAGAATAGGTAGTCTGAGGAACAAGAGCCACTGTGGATGTGAATGGCACCATCCCATACAATGGGGCTGGAATGATGGAATGAAAAGAAAAAGGCAGGTGACTACAGAGTCTTCCCTTCTGCTGATTCTCTGACTCAAGATGAACAAGCTCTAACTGTTCCCTGTGACATGATCTTCTAGACAAGTATCTGTAGGGGACCACCTGAAACTTTCTGAAATCATGAGTCAAAACTTCCTTTTTTATTTGCATGAGGTATTTTTTAGTAGTAACAATAAACTTATATAGTTACAGTTGCTCTGCGGAAACTATATTACATTGACTTTGAAGCATTGATGTAAAGTCAGTGTATTCCTCTTAAAGCATAACATTCATGCATATAAATATAGGTTCTCAGAATGAGTTGTCCAATTTTTTAAAAAATTAAAATATTTAACACATATTTTAGTTTTCTGTTTTGCAAATTTAAGTTTTAATCCAGATTTTAAAAAGATAATTTCAAGTTTAACACAAGTAAGATGCTTTTATATGTATATATTGAGCTTGTACTCTGTAGATTGTCAAAGGCAGGTATATGGAAAGCATATTGTGTTTGCTGGTGTTTTGCTTTTGTCCTGTACACTGTGGACAAGAACAGGAGATTCACCCTGGAACTGATTCAAAGAGACAGACCATGGGCCCAATATCAGCCCTATGGAACCAATGCATTTTAACATGGCTTTGTAAACTGTCTTACAAACATGTTTCCTAAGATGGAGACACCTCAGGGAAGAAGCAGACGGTATATTAACACCTCTGGGAAAACTAATGGCAAAGGACTGAATGGTCTCCCACAGTAGAGGCCCACAAGCCCTGTTATTTACAGCTCCTAAAAGCTCCATTATAGTACAGAGAATTGGTTTGTCATTTATTTTTATCTTGTAGAAAACACAGTGAATATTCA
This sequence comes from Mastomys coucha, assembly GCF_008632895.1. Classification (NCBI taxonomy): domain Eukaryota; kingdom Metazoa; phylum Chordata; class Mammalia; order Rodentia; family Muridae; genus Mastomys; species Mastomys coucha. The sequence continues at coordinate 3,581,707 of NW_022196897.1, forward strand.
ATTGTATTTGCATCCCATATTCATTGCAACCTTATGTACAATAGTCAAAATAAAACAACTTAATCTACTGTCAATGTGTAAGTAGATTAAAAATGACATGAGATTTGTGTAATGTTTACTGAGGAATAGAAAACAAAGGAACAGCTAATGTGTATAACAAGAATGCATCTAGAGAGGGCTCTGCTAAGTGAAAGGAGAGAGAATAAAGGTGTATAGTGTGTGACTGCAACTGGACATACAATGGGGTGGGTCACTCTGAGAGAATCAGGAAGATAAGTATTCCCAAAGGCTCAGGGATAGGCCACAGACCCCATTGATAAGATGATCCCATTCTGTCACGGACTGGGGTTTCTTATGGGGTCCCTTGTTCTGCGGGACGATGGGTTCTGGCCAGGTGTGCACGGGATTCGGCTTTGACGAACAGACTAGACACGAGTGGTGTAAGGTCTGAGTGTATTTCTTTAAAAATGACATGAGGCTTTTACAATCGTTGCAAAATAGAGAAATGAAAAATCTGGCAGCTCAGTAGCCAAGGTACATCTGAGGCCACCTAAAACACATTGGATCAGCCGGGTGGTGGTGGCACACGCCTTTAATCCCAGCACTTGGGAGGCAGAGGCAGGTGGATTTCTGAGTTCGAGGCCAGCCTGGTCTACAGAGTGATTTCCAGGACAGCCAGGGCTATACAGAGAAACCCTGTCTCAAAAAACCAAGAAAAAAAAAAACACATTGGATCTAAACAGCAGCCATCTCCTCTGGACTGGTGCAGCACCCCTGGGCTCCAAGTATGTTCAGGCTGCATGGTCCTGGCCAGAGTCCCAAGGGGCTGTGGATGCGCCAGCCAGGAGGGTAGAGGCTTGAATCTCGAGTCCTCAATGCTGAATCTTCAATGTTGAATGCTCGAATCTCGAATGCTCAATCTCTTGAATCTCGACTGGTGCTGCAACCCCCCACCCCCAGGCCCAAGCGCTCTGGGCCCAGGGGGCTACGGACTTCTACCTACGCTCTGGTTCTAGTCTGAGTGCGAGGGAGTCGAATGTTGAATGCAGATTGTTGCATCTAGAATGCTGAATGCTCTATACTGTCTTTCTTTCTGTAAGCTTTAATGCCCTACCCACAATGTTGGAGGCAATTAGTTTGGGTGGCTTAACATTCTAAGCCAGGGTTTGACTAGGACTTTGGAACATTGGTGAAGGTCAGAGAGCAATGTCCAAATTTTCTTTTATTAGCTGTAAAGAAATGATATCTTGGTGAGCTCCTATCATACAAGTACAAGGACATATCTGGGCTACCTCTGAGTTTGGGGTGCCAGGCAACAATGCGGAGGCAGGAGACTGACTTTCCTTGACGTTTACACCTCAAATACCTCCGTCACGCAAAGTGTGCGTGGCACCATTCCAGAAGGGCCACCACACCTAATGATAGTGATGATCTGAAATTCACTAAGAGAATGAAAGTAGACTGGCATATTCTTACTACTCATAAAATTTCACAAATAACAATTATGAAAAGGGCATATGTGTTACATACTTTGCTTATTATAAGCATCTTGCAATATATACATGTAACAAATCACCATGTTGCACATCTTTAATATTTAAATTCATTCATCTATTATGCATCAATATGCTTGGTATACATATTTAACTATAGCATCATCTGCGTACAGGAAAAGATATTTATTGTAACAGGTGAGAAACATGTTCATCTCTGTTACCTTCTTCCCTCCCCTAAACTTCTCTTCCTTCTTTTTCTTCACTTTACTCTCTTTTGCTTTCTTCCTCTTTCTTTACCTTCATCTTCCTTTCACTTTCTCTTTCATTTATATTGAATATTCTAAATTTTTCTATATATATTGAGATATGATATATACCAAACATATCCTAAGATTATTAAGCAGATTCCTAGGCAACCAACACATAAAATATATCTAAATTTGAGACACATTCAGCACAGATATACTGTGCAAAGTGAAAAAAGCCAGACTTAGAGGAACTGAATTTTATGTGGTCCCCATTTGATGAGGTACCTGGATTTGATAGATTCCTAGACACAGAAAGCTGAATGAGCTGAGGCAGAGAAGGGAAAGTTGAAGCTGCTGTTGAGTGGATATGGAGCTCTGGAAATATATGGCAGTGTTCCTTCTCAACAGTGGACATATAATTAATGCATCCTAACTTTGTAATTGAAACTTATGAAGAAAGTACCTTGTCAAATATATCATATCAAAATTCACACATATATTTATTTACATTAATACACACATACACGCACACATACACACATATATGTTATTTATTTATATTTCAAATGTTGTTACCCTTCCAGGTTTCCCCTCCACAATTCCCCATCCCATCTCCCCTCCCCTTTGCCTCTATGAGGGTGCTCCTATCCCTACTCACCCACTTCCACCTCACCATTTTAGTACCTCCCCCATTATGAGCCATCAAGCCTCCACAGTACCAAGGGTCTCCCCTCACATTGATACCAGATAAGACAATCCTCTGTTACATATGTACCTGGGGCCATGGGTCCCTCCATATATACTCTTTGGTTGCTGGTTTAGTTCCTGGGAGCTCTGGATGGTCTGGTTAGTTGATAATATTGTTCCTATGGGGTTGCAATCCTCTTAAGCTCCTTGAGACCTTCCCCTAGCTCTTCCGTTGGCACATCTGGGCTCAGTCTGATGGTTGGCTATGAGTATCTGCATCTGTATGAGTCAGTGCTGGCAGAACCTCTCAGAGGACAGTCATGCCAGGCTCCTGTCAACAAGTACTTCTTGGCATCAGCAACAGTGTCAGGGTTTAATGTCCACAGATGACATGGATCCCTAGAGGGGGCAGCCTCTGCATGGCCTTTCTTTTGTTCTCTGCTCCACTTTTTTGTTCCTGCATTTCCTATAGAGCAAACAATTCTGAGTTAAAATTTTTGAGATGGGTAGATGGCCCCATCCCTCAACTGGGGGATATGCCTATATACTGGAGGAGGTAGTCTCTATAGGTTCTATCTCCCCTTTGTTGGATATTTCAGCCAAAATCATTTGTGTTGGGTCATAGGAGCCTCTCACTTCATTGGAGTCTGGGACTTTCTAATGGCTATCCCCAGTTCATCACCCCCTACTACTACATATTTCCATTCAGTTCCCTGAACCTCTGTACTCCTCTCCTGTCCCTTCCCATACCTGATCCTGCCCCATGTTTTTCCTCCCCCTCATTTCTCTCCCTCTCAGGTATTTCCTTCCATCTACCTCTTGTGATTATTTTCTTCCCCCTTCTAAGTAGGATTGAAGCATCTACACTTTGGTTTTCCTTCTTCTTAAGCTTCATATGGTCTCTGGGTTGTATCGTGGGTATTCTGAGCTTTGGGGCTAATATCCACTTTGATAAGTACATACCATATATTTTGTGTCTGGATTACCTCACTCAGGATGATATTTTCTGGTTCCATCCATTTGTCTGTGAATTTCACAAACTAGCTGTTTTTAATAGCTGATTAGTACTCCATTGTGTAAATGCACCACATTTTCTGTATCTATTCTTCCATTGAGGAACATTTGGATTATTTCTAGCTTCTGACTATTATAAGTACAACTGCTCTGAACATAGAGGCACATGTGTCCTTGTTATATGTTGAAGCATCTTTTGGGTATATGCCCAGTAGTGTATAGCTGGGTCTTCAGGTAGAACTATTTCCAATTTTCTGAGGAACTGCCAGATAGTTTACCAAAGTGGTTTTACCAACTTTCAATCCCACCAACAATGGAGGAATGTTCCTCTTTCTCCACATCCTTTGCCAGCATCAGCTGTTACCTGAGTTTTTGATCTTAACCATTCTGATTGGTGTGAGGTGGAATCTTAGGGCTGTTTTGATTTGCATTTTTCTGATGATTAAGAATGTTGAATATTTCTTTAAGTCCTTTTGGCCATTAGAGATTCCTTAGTTGAGAATTTTTTGTTTAGATCTGTACCTCATTTTTTAATAGAGTTATTTGGTTTTGTGGAGTCTAACTTCTTGAGTCCTTTGTATATTTTGGATATTAACCCTCTATCGGATATAGGGTTGGTAAAGATCTTTTCCCAATCTGTAAGTTGCTCTTTTGTCCTATTGACAGTGTCCTTTGCCTTATAGAAGCTCACATACATATTTATATTTCTATTATGTTCTCAAAATGATAGGAAAATAGACAAATCTGTGTTGAAACAAAAAATAAGTTGGAAAGTTTGGTTAGGAGGAAGTTTTTTTCTTTTATTTGTGGGGTATTTAAAATATACATCATGCTGATGTGCCTGGCTATAATTCTATGACTAGGACGTTTCTTGCAGTAGAATGACAATTTTGAGGTGAATCTGTGCTACCTAATAACATAGGTAAATGAATTGATAAAATGCTAATATTAATTATGAACACTTGAGTAGTTAAATATAATACTTAAGTAGATGACATGTTGACCATGGATCTTGAGCAATGCTTTGTTTTACTATTGTATCATCTTTAGAGGTTTTACAAATTTAAAATATTGCTAGGTTTTAAGAACCATGTAAGGAAGATGCTATACTCAACTGTTTATGAAGTACACAGCAATGGTACATGTGTTAAATGCCAACTACATATTTATAATCTATTCTTATTAGAACCCAATATATAGTTACTAAATAGGATGTCCCCATTAGCTCCCTTACAGGATTTCTTTTTATATTATAAAGACTGGAGTGAAAAGATTCACAGATATTTTACTTTTATGATCTACATATTTACCAAGGAAATTTTTTCTTGTGCCCATTATATACCATAGTTAAATATTTAACAGAAAGCTTCAATTGTCTTATAAAAACACTACTCTAACAAGTTAACTTGGAGAGAAATTTCTTTGAAACTGTGAACAGTATCAAACATTGTTTAGAAGTAGTGAAATGTACCCTGTAAATACAGCAAGTTGACAGTAACCAGATAGTCAAAATTACTGTTTAAAATTAACATACTTTATTATAATAGAGATATATCATTTCAATTTTATAGATGTGTAGACTTTGTCCCATTAAGTATGATGAGTTGTCAGTATGTCTTTGACCCTACTTTCTTCTGATATTTTAAATGGTTTATTTATTACTATTATTACTTATTATTATTATGTGTATTATCATTTTATCTGCATATATGCTTGTGTGAGAGTGTCAGATCACACGTAACTAGAGTTACAGACAGTTGTGATCTGCCATTTGGGTGTTGGAAATTGAACTCAAGTCCCTCTGGAAGAGCAGCCAGTGCTCTTAACCTCTGAGCCATCTATCCTGCACTTCTGATATTTACCACTTCTCCTGAAAGTTGCTGAAATGCATAAGAGAAATTGTATTGATGACAAACCTCAATTTAAGGGACTTCAATTAGGTTTTTATACTATACAGCAACTAAGGTGTAAAATATTTAGTTTTGCAAAAATCCATTCCTCATAAATGTAGCAGAACAAATATCATCAATAAAAACACCCATGTGGCTCACTCTTTTCATGTTGCTTTTCCAGATCTTAATAGTGATGGATTCTAAAATTTAATTTTAATTTTCAAAGAGCAGCACATGTTTAGTGTTGTATGGAAGGTATGATAGCTGAAATTTATTTTTACTTATGAATTAATTTTGTCTGTATGTAGTGTGTTAGTATATATATTTGTTTCTCTGTGTGTATGTGCGTTTGTATGTGTGTGACTGTACCTGCAGATGTTTAGGCATGTGTAGAAACTGAAGGTTCAAATGGTATCTTTACCTCTATTGCTGTACACCTAGTTTCCTTACTTTGTGTTGTTTGTACACAAACTTAGTTCAAGAGAGACTATAACATCAACCTTTAGATGGAGTTTGGAGGACATGTTGTTGAGGTCCTCTGGATTATTTTATCATCATCCTGATGCTATGAAAACACAAAACACAGCTTCTCTTTTTTTGGTGCAATGTCTCTTCATTGAACCTGGAGCTCACTGAATGGATAGACTGGTGAGCCAGCTTCAGGGATATGCCTTCTACTGGGCTAGGGCTGGGATCACAGAGGTATACCTCTTGATATAGGGCTGTTAACTTATACCTGCCTTTTATATATGTGGTATATCCAAACCAAAGCCCTCATCCTTGGCTGACAAGAACTTTACCCACTGAGCAATCTCTTTAGCCCAACATTTTAACTGATAAATCATTTGGATGAGAAAAGGCCTGATTCCAAATATTGTCCTGTAGACAACTGTAACACTCATACTGCCCAATGTCATTTTCATCTTGGAAATTTTGAGCAATTAAAAGATTGCTCAAAGGTTTGGGAGATGCAGGCACCATGGGGACCACTCTGTTCCCACACACTGCCTTGCAGGCAAGCAGTATGATTGCATCCTTACTAGCCAGCTGCTACAATGAGAAGAACTAGTTATAGAGACTTAGTTTCTCTGGACAACAATGTGTGCTCATTGTCCTCAAATGGTAACATTCAACATGTAACCCAATTAGGGAAAGTAGGAGGAAAAATGAGAACTATTAACTATTACGCTCAGGCAACAGCCATAAAATATATGCAATTCTGGATGAAGCCAGAAACGTTATTACTTTATAGTAGAAGATATCTATTTTAGGGAAAGAATCTCTGTGACTTGGGAGATCCCCTAGAAATACATGGAAAGATTTACATGTTGCAGCTGAGACTGGAGAATTTTACAGTACATCTTTGAGAGCAAGTATATATTTTATGTCTTATTTCAACACTTCACTTCCTGAATTAAAAGTGGTGTGAGGTGGTCTACAGCCAACTAAGCTCATAGAGGATGACCACAGAACATTTGAGGAATGGCTAAGGAACCATATCAAGTTTATAGGACTTTATGATTCTGTCAATATACAGAATAGACTCCCTTTTGAAGAATAATTTTTACTTTTTATCAATAATTGTCCCTGTTAAGCTATGTTCAGAGCCCAGGAAAAGAAAGCATATCCTGGAGGAATAGGCTTCAGGCTGGGGAGAGGAGTGACTACATGCCTTGTTACATTAATTCATGTATGTTTCTTTTAACTGTCTTGTATAAGATTTGCTTTCATCCAGGGAGAATTCCATTTAAAAGTGAAAATTTTCTTGTAATGACAAAACCTGTCATCACATATCATGTGTTTCCTTCTCCACACATCACAGCAAGTCTCCTTACCTGGGACTTCGAGTCTGGTTTCTGTGGCTGGGAACCATTTCCCACAGAAGGTGCCCACTGGGAGGTGGTGGAAGGGCTGAGCAGTGGAGAGCTCCTGGAAGGGCTGAGCAGTGGAGAGCGCCTGTTCCCTGAGACTGGTCACACAGCGAGCAGAAGCCAAGGTACTGCATTTTTTTTTTAAAAAATCTCTTTTAAAAGCCTTTTTCTTCATGTCAAAATGCCAAAGCCCTGTATTACTGTTTCTAGTTGCAGACTAAATGGGGCTTTGGTTTGCGCTGCCTTAATTCCTCCTGACCTAATTGATAATTAATAGAAAATTTTGTATCCTGAAAGGAACATTCTTGAGATAACCACCAGGGTTTTTGCTCTTGTTGTTGTTGTTGTTGTGCTTTTAAAAAATGTTATAGTGATGGTGTAAAAAGAGAGATAACATTTATGATAGATTGCATAGTAGTCTTGCTTCTATTCTTTAAGCATTCCAAGTCAAGCAAACAGAAAGGAAAATAGTCCCATACTCTATCTGGGAACAGAGAGCAAGGATTTACCACTATCTATAAAACCTGGAAATATTATAGACGATATACTGCAAAACCTCATTACAACTTTTACATATCCTCATAAAATCAAGGAACCATAACTACCTACAAGGTTCTGGAAATGCTCTATGACACTCCCAGGCTTACTTAATGGCTTTACTCTCTTGTTCTTTGTTTTGTTTACATCTCTGTGTAAACATATACCTCAGAATCACATTAACATTGTCTTCGCACAGTTGGGGGTCCAGATCACTTTTATGCTTACTAAACATCATCCTGCATCTACTCTGAGACTTACGAAGAAGTATACCAAATACCAATCTTGGTAGGATTTGTATTACAGGCTTGGGAAACAGGTTGGTTGAGCATTGGGAGGTATTAGGAGAAGACTATTGGCTGTAACAGTAAAGCTAGTTCATTATTGAATGGTACAGTAAGTTCTTGATATGTTCACTTTTTGAATATTGGTCCAGGAAGCCCTAGTTTCCCTTTACTATTCTGTGTCATGGTGACTTAAGCTTAAGTTTAAAATACATACATGTAGCTATTTCTTTGTAAGCTGATATGCATGCTTTCTTTTTTCTGCATCTAGGTCAATTCTTAAGCCAACAGAATAAATTATACCTAGGTGCATGGGGATAGAAGCTATGGTTCCTTTGTTTGAAACAGACAGAGTCTGGTAACTAAAGCTGGTAAAAGGAGGATTGAATTCAGATATGCTAAAAGTTGCAAGGGCTGTAGGGGGGTTAGAGTAAAGTGGAGCAGCTTCACTGAAAATGATTTCCAAGTACAGCATCACTGAAGGGAAATAAGGAACCAGCAGGAAAGACATAAGGATCTGTGCGGAGATAGAAAGCCAAAAAGAGATGTGAGAAACATGATCCAATGAGGGGAAACATCTTCAAGAGGATGGCAATGATCTTATGATTAGACAAGATGAAGGAGAAGAAAGAAGAAAATACCCAGGGATTTGAAGTTCGTATAGAGGATGATGGAGAACTTGAATAGGTTGAAGCCTCTGATTAATCACATTTGCTAGAGAAAGCTATCTGATGAGATTTGGAGACAGGAGAGGATAAAATATTGGAATAGAGCTTATATATATTTAATATGAGTGAGAGAAAATGAGGGCCTGAGCAGCAGCTGAGATTCCCAAATAGAATATGCACAGCTAGGTTAGTTATGGTGGTTTGGTGGTTTGATATGGACTTCACCATGACTAGGGCTTGTGAAGCTTCTCGGTCCAGGGCTGGGCCATGCCTGTGACATTGCACAAAGTAGTTCAGTCTTGTTAGCTATAAAATAGGGAGAATACCGTCTTCCTGTGTGTAGTCATGAAGCCTTTTTATGAGACATTAAATAGGATTGTACTTGCTGAGGTTTTTCATATAGTAAGAGCTCATATATACATATACATATGTATATACGTGTGTGTGTGTGTGTGTGTGTGTGTGTGTGATTTCTTTTTTTGTTTGTTTGAGTTTTTTATTGGATATTTTCTTTATTTATATTTCAAATGTTATCCACTTTCCCAGGTTCCCTCCTGTACTGGCTGGTTTTGTGTATCAATTTGACACAGGCTGGAGTTATCACAGAAGGGAGCTTCAGTTGGGGAAGTGCCTCCATGAGGTCCAGCTGTGGGGCATTTTCTCAGTTAGTGATCAAGGGGGTAGGGCCCCTTGTGGGTGGTGCCATCCCTGGGCTGGAGGTCTTGGGCTCTATAAGAGAGCAGGCTGAGCAAGCCAGGAGAAGCAAGCCAGTAAAGAACATCCCTCCATGGCCTCTGCATCAGCTCCTGCTTCCTGACCTGCTTGAGTTCCAGTCCTGACTTCCTTTGGTGATGAACAGCAATATGGAAGTAAGCCAAATAAACCCTTTCCTCCCCAACTTGTTTCTTGGTCATGGTGTTGTGCAGGAATAGAAACCCTGACTAAGACACCTCCCTCATGGAAACAACCTATCCCATCCTCCCTCCCCATGCTTCTATGAGGATTTCTTCCACCCATCAATTCCCAGTCTCAGTTCCTCTACATTGGGTCATCTATCAAGCCTTCATAGGACCAAGGACCTCTCCTCCCATTGATGCATGACAAGGCCATCCTCTGCTACATATGCAGCTGGAGCCATGTGTACTCCTTGTTTGATGGCTTAGTCCCTGGGAGCTCTTGGGGGTCTGGTTGGTTGATATTGTTGTTCTTCCTTTGGGATTACAAACCCCTTCAACTCCTTCAGTCCTTTCTCTAACTCCTGTATTGTGGAACCCACACTTGAAGTTCAATAGTTGGCTGTGAGCTATGTATTTGTAAGGCTCTGGCAGGGCCTCTCAGGAGTCAACCATATCAGGCTCCTTTCAGCATGCACTTCTTGGCATCCACAATAGATAGTGTCTGAGTTTGGTAACTGTATATGGGAGGGATCCCCAGGTGGGACAGTCCAGGAATGCTGAGATCATACCAACTCTGACTTGAGTACTTGTGTCAATGCATCATTGTAGGAGTGGCTTTAAAATCAGTGTGTGTGTGTGTGTGTGTGTATGGTATGTGTGTGTGTGTGTGTGTGTGTGTGTGTGTGTGTGTGTGTGTTGATTTACTTGTGGAGGTCAGAAGTCAGAGGACAAGTTTTGGATATCAGTTCTTTCCTTGTATCACTTGGGTGCTAGGAATCCAACTTGGGCTTGGCAACAAGGTGCATTTCCATTGTGCCACCTAGCCTATCCTGATAGTGGTTTTAAATCAGTGATGAGAAGAAAATCAAGGGTAAGGAAGAGAAAAAGGAGTTACAAAATGGAAGTCCCTAGTTAGTTCATATTGTTGTTTGTCCTAAGGGGCTACAAACCCTTCAACTCCTTTGGTCCTCTCTCTAACTCCTTCATTGGGGACCCTATACTCAGTTCATTGGATGGCTGTCAGCCTCTACTTCTGTATTAGTCAGGTACTGTCAGAGCCTCTCAGGAGACAGCTATATCAGGATGGCTTGTCCTTCCTTCAGTCTCTGCTCCATAGTTAGTCTCTGCAACTCCTTCCGTGGGTATTTTGTTCCCCCTATTAAAAGCCTTCAGAGCTCCCAGGGACTCAACCACTAACCAAGGAGTATACATGGTGGGACTGGCAGCATGTACATAGTAGAGGATGGGCAAGTCGATCATCAATGGGAGGAGAGGCCCTTGGTGTTGTGAAGTTTTTGTGCTTCAGTGTAAGGGAATGCCAGGGCCAATAAGTGGGAAAGGGTGGGATGGCAAGCAGGGGGAGAGGGGAGGCAACAGGGGTTCGTTCTTGTTGTTTTTTGTTTTTGTTTTGTTTTGTTTTTTGAGGGAAAACTTGGAAGGGAGAAATCATATGGCATGTAAATAAAGAAAATATCTAATAAAAAAGAAAAAGAAAATGGAAGTCCCATGGGAACAGAGTGGGGTTCCATTAGAGCTCCACAGAGCTCTAATGAAGTTTGTTTTAAAGCTTTAGGTTTCTAAGTTACAGCTTTTAAAACTAATCTTGTGTTCTCTCACATGTGTACATACCTATGTACACTTTTTCAAAAAAAAAAAAAAATGAAGTAGCCAGATGCTAGAGCCTGTGGGTATTTATGTTTGTTTTTTATAGTGAACTATTGATTTTTTTCTTCTTTCCTTTTTTGCTTGGTTTCTATGCTCATTTGTAGCTAACTGCTGTGCTAGAACATGCAAACTGACAGCTTATAGGTTACTTCTCACCTTTGTGTATGTTCACAGAATCAAAAACACAGATCACAGATGTATATATTGTGTGTATGTGCATATAGCTCTGACATTCCTACACAGGATTAATTATGATCAATTTTTTGTGTTAAATTACAATTGAAATGTAGGAAAGTACAGTCTTTTAGCAATCAGCACAGTGAGTTTTAAAAATTATATACAATCTATATTCAACAAACAATTCAAGATATATTGTGAGTTCATTCTCCCAAATGTCACTTTGTAATTGATGTCTCTCCCAACTTTGTAATTGACAGGTCTATCCTAAATTTATTGCCTGTTCAAAGAGTGCCAGATAAATAGGTCATACATTATGGTTATATTGTTGTCTCCTTAAATTAGCACCAATGATTTGAAATTTGTTTGTGTTGATAATTACAGTTGTGCTTCTTCTTTTAACACTTGAGCACTATTCCATTATATGGATAAAAGCCATATTTTAAGTTTTCACTTGTCAACTGAAGAGATTTGGACTGTACCTGTCTCAGTCTTGATTGACATACATTTTCATTTTCTTGTATATTCCCAATACTTATAATGGTTTTCATGTCAGTTGGTGAAGGGCTTCTACTTTTCATGGTCCTTTGTCACCTATGGGAAATAAGTGTTCAGCCACCCCATGCATATTCTCAGAGTTCTTCCACAAGTATACACAGAGGTCAGGACACAGGAATCTCAGAAACTGTAGCTAGGAGAGCTTGCTCCCTTTTCTGCTGCAAAGGGACACCGTTTGGATATCTGCAGTGTGTAAGTAAGTAGTACACGGATCTCACCACGGTGACAAAGAGTATACAGTCTCAGGCTCTTCCATGTTTCCTGATGTACACATTTACGACTCACCATAAGAGTTCAGGCTGGATGGAGGGCTCAGAGTGATGAGCATAGCCTGCTCTTGGAGAAGACCAAAATTCAACTCCCAGCTCCTGTTTAGATGACTTACAACTGTCTATAATCTTAGCTTCAGGGAGATCACACAACTCTGGCCTCAGCAAGTTGCTGTACTCAGAGGCATATCCCACACAGAGGCATTTACACATAGCTGAAAATTATAAAATGAAATCCTTAAGAAGTTTCAAGTTTATCAATTTGTTGAAAAAATACTAATTTCACTAAATACTTCATAGATTTCAATGTAGAGGTTTTAAAAGTCTGTTGTCATATTTTATAGGTGTTTGCAGCAATTACAAGTGCATGGTCTAAAATTCTTTTTACTTGCTGCTTGTATATATGACAGCAAATTTATTTGATCTTTTTTAAAATATCAATTTCTTGTGTATGCATGCACATGCATGTTCATGTGTATGTATATGTTTGTGTAATTTTGTAGATATTTTTACTTTTCTCTTTTTTTTTAAATCAAGAATGGCATAAAGGCTCTTGTCATTGCTGAGTATAAGTGCAAGCTACTGGGCTTATTTTATTCTTATCTCCATGGAAATGTCAAAAATTCAAATTCGAGCACCACATTTGCTCAATCCAGTTGTGTGTAATATCCCTTTTGACTTACAGTGCACTCATTTCCTAACATACATAAACATGTGTTAACGTTTGTCAGATGAGTTTTTCAGCTTCTTCTATGATAGTCATGTGATCATCAGATTATTATTTTTGTTTATTGAAGAGACTGATTTGTACACACTACAGTCACTAGCCATTCCAGAGGCAAACTTGCTTGGGTTGCTTTTGATTTGTCTACCCTTTACTTGTGTATTTACCACGTCTATGTTTGCCTGTGATTTTCACCTACGTTCATGAAGAGCCTGGTCCTTCCCTTCTTAGAGTATGTACAGTCTTAGTTCCACGATATTGCCTGAAACAGGTTTATGATCTGCAAAAGCTTAGGTGATGGGGCTGTTTGCACAAACACAGGCAGGGATCTATCAAATAGTATATTTTGATTATGAAATCTCCCACCTTTTTTTTTTTAGTACAGTCAAAATTGACCTGCATCTGGGAAAACTGCTGTCTGAATTAGGTGTTTTCCAAGTCAAACAACTGGCTTTATAAGTTGCTTAAAGACCCTTTGTCACTTTGTAATTATCAAAGAGCAGGGTCAGACACTGATATTGTTTGGCATAGGTTTTCTTGTAAGTTTTCAATATTCAAGGAAGCTACCCCTGATACAGCTCACAGTGTGTGATCTTCTGTGCTTCTACAGGATAATATTCCCTGTGCACTTGCTCTGAGTACATCCACATCAGTTAAAATCTAAAGGCAGTTATTTTGTTAATGTTCAGATTAGATCTTTAATTAAACTCTCATCCCCTCCAGCACAGACAACAATGTCAAACATGTAAGCCCCAAGAGGCATCAGACTCAACACATACGTTCACTCCTTCAGTGCATTTTAAAGAGACTTAAAAATAAAATTCCCAAGAGAAGCTCCTAAGGGCACATTGAATGCCTAATTGTAAACTTGCAAGCTTCATTTAATTTGATTTCAAACTCCATGACAGGAGTTAAAGCAATGAAAATGTTTGTTTAGGTAATTTGGATGCAGAGTTTATCATTTATCAATTAAATTTTATTTTAGATACTAATGCCATACATTTGAAATTCTCTGGTTATTTACAGAGACTAATGGTGAATATGTAAAAATGTGATTTTCTTTACCTGAATGACAGTTGAGTAAGACCAAGAGGCAAAGGGCTTAGTGTACACCAGAACTGGCAGCTAACTGTGTGACTTTAAATTTGTTTCTGTTTCTCTTTCCAGGATCATTTATTTATTTTGGACCACAGCAATCCACTACAGTAGCCAAGATTGGTAGTCCTATCCTTACAAAATCACTCACTGCCTCTACTCCCTGCCAGGTAATCAGCTCTTCTGAGAACGTTTGGCCATTCTGTGGTTATGAGCTATTGAGCTCAGATTGCATGGATAGCAATGCCCACTATGTTTTCTTATCATTTTCAAGATGCTTTAAGAGGTTTCTAGGAGCGGCTTCAGCATGAAATGCTGGTCTAAAAGGTTTTGCATCACTTACACTGTATATACAGGGCCTGGTAAAGCTTCTATTATTTTATATTCCTTTCACATGGACCTTTGAATAATCTAAAGCACATGTTCTTTACATCATTTACTACCTAGCTTCCTCAGGAGTGTAGATAGAGTAGGTTAGATAAATCAATTAGGTAAATGTCTGTTGAGAGAAAACTAAAATCATGAGAAAAGACGAATATATATAGAAAAATTACATTTGTTGATGTTTTTATATTCTTTAACTTTGTTAATGCTACCAAAGACACAACAAGCAGTAAAAATTTCATTCTATTTCAGCACAACACAGAAGAAAGCAGACCTGTGCAGCCACCATGGATATAAATGTCCGTTGTGCCACATTCACTTGTAGTACATAGTACTTGACCTTGACTTTGGAAATACTGTCTCTAGTGAGATGATAAGCATTGGTGTACTCTTTTAGATGGCCATGAGACTGAACATTTAATTATACATTGCCCTGTATTTGGCACATAGTGTGATGGCTAATCTTCATAGTCAACTTGATAGGATTGTGAATCAAAATGAAAATGCAATTTTGGATATATCTATGATAGTGTTTACAGAAAAGCTTAAGAGATACAGGAAGACTGACTTCAACTGTAGGCGTTCCCATCCCATAAGCTGGGGTTCTAAAAGGACATAAAAGTGAGAGCAGGCTGAGTACTAGCCTCCATTTCCTCACCACACAAACAATACATTCAGGTGCCTCATTCTCATCTGTCATGCAACAGGGTTATATTCCCTGCAAAGAAGGAAAGGCTAGGAGCCAGGAAGGAAACCCTAAGTTGCAAAGGAGAACCTAGGATCTGAAGCATAGCAGTATCATGGGATCTCCTTCAATGGAAACTGCAGACATGGAGTGGATCTGGCTCCAAAGAGAGTCTGGGTATACTGCATGGCATCCCTGTCATGATAGATAGTAACCTCAAATCATAAACCAAAATTAATGCTTTCTGAACTAGTTCCATTTATCACACATTTAGGCATAGCAATGAAAACTATAACAAACACAATAAGTGTTCACTAAATAGTCCTCTGACTATCTATAGCATGTAAAACCTAAATCACATGGGGTTGTTCATCTAGTTTATTTTCCATCCTTTGCAGAGGTTGAATATACCTCTAAGTCTCAAGATTTCCGTTAATATTTAAGTCTTTACTGATCAGAAAATAATGACAGGGGTAATTCTGAAGTGCACAGTAAATTCCTGCCTCTAAATATGTGGTTGTAGCCATTTACTCGGACATCCTAGATGGAGACTTAGATTCATCCAAGAGTATGAATCTAGTTATGTTTTCAGGTTGGGATAATTCTGAGTCCAAGTGCCTGGAGCTCTGAAGACATTGCCCTCACTTTCTTGTTTGGTTTGGTTTGAATTTTAACTTTTCCCCCCTCCCATTTCTTTGTGGGAATGAAGATTAAAGCCACTGCTTATCTCCCCTCTAGTTCCACCTTACCCAAATGCCCTCAATGTGTTTCTACCTTCCCTTTATTTTAATTAAATCCTATGTGATAGAATGATATAGATTTTTTCATGAACCCCAGGAGCAATACTCCACAATTAAAGGAATACTTTCCAAGCTAGCTTAGGTTTAATTCAAAGTCATACACTGTAGTCATGAAGTACGAGGGAATAAGATGTATTAATTATCTTTCATTCCATGTATTTGGAAACAAATATTATGAGTGTGTAGTATTCTTAGAATTCACTGAGGTCACTGAAAATGTAGATATGTGTGTGTGTCTATGTTTGTGCATTAAATGTGTGTTTATGTGTCTGTGTGTGTGCTTGTGTGAGTATATGTGTATGGTGTGTGTCTGTGTCTATATCTGCCTCTATGTGTGTGTCTCTGTATGTATATATCTGTTTGTGTGTATGTGTGTATGTGTCTGTGTGTGTCAGAGTGTGTGTCTGTCTGTCTTTCTGTGTTTGTGTGTCTGTGTCTGTGTGTCAGAGTGTGTGTAAATGGATGTGTGTGAGTGTATATGAGTGTGTGTGAGAGTATGTGTGTGTGTGTGTGTGTGTGTGTGTATGTTCATTTTGAAGATGTCCTGATGTTTTCATCACTGTATCTTGTTGATATATTGTATCTTGGTGATCATTAGTTATTGCTAGTCATTGGTATGCCAGGTTTTCATCATATATGAAAAGTTAAGGAAACTTTTTATGTTTTTGATAAAGTATGTAGCTTTGCTGTGGGTGTTTTTCAGATGGCTCTCCGTGAGAATATCATACTTGATCATCAATGTTGACCTCATAGCTAAGGTTTTATCCCTAGTGACTTCAGATACTGATCTAATGGCTCCCCTATTTTTATAGAAAATGGGAGTGCTTTAAAGACCCACGAAAGACTTGCAGAAGTATTTAATTTTCTCCTTTGTATGCATCTGCTTCAATTTTAGCCATCTTTGAGCTGGAGAAAATTTTGAGTTACTTGATAATCTATTTCCCCTAGAAACTAGTAGGAGACTATTTCTCTAGTAGGAAAGCAATTTGTGCCAGAGATAGAAATAGTTAATGCTTCTCAGTGTATTAAATATCCTCATTTATAAGAATATGGTAATATATGATACTTTCAAAAAAGTTACAGACTAAGCAACCAAACCGAATTCCTACCTTCTTAGGTAACTGGAGAACCTGCCTGATTCTCTGATTCAGAACATATTGATAATAGTTCTGTTTATGGAACAAATGTTCTTCATTATAAAATAATACAAAAAAAACAATAAAATAACCCAAGTTGGGCACTTTGATATGATTAAAGCCTCCATCTCATGAAATTATGTGATTATTCTCTCCCTGACAGTAACGTAACCATTAAGGCTAGTGTTTGAAAGGACTTAAAAGGAACATGAGCTTTCTTCTGACTCACCTTTTCTAATAGCACAATTTAAGGTCATTTTGTATGAATTACCTTGTACTTTATATATGGTCGACACATGGCTTCAGCATGCACGTTGTTCCTACTGCCTGTCACTGTTCACAATGTGGACTTTAATTTAGAAGCTTCAAAAGTCACTTCAGCCACAGTGGAAACTTGGCACATTTCCTCAAAAACAGAGATAGGACAAACAGAACACATGTAGACCAGAAGCCAGTATTGCTCATTGATGTTGAAATATAGTTACTGGTTATAATTAGCTAGGAAATATGAAATATGAAGGAGATTAATGTGAACACTAATATTTTCTGAGTTCACATTTTTGTGCAAAACCCACAGCATTTTATATTTAACCTTTTGCTGTTGAATACAGAAAGCTTGATAATATGAACCTTAAGATTTCAGTGTTTTAAGTAGTCTTTCTTTAATTGTCCAACTCATTTTTGCAGTTATTTTAATGGGGCCTCATTTAAACATAATTCACAATTTTTATCTTTTGAAAATACATATGAGAAAACCAGGACAAAGGAGTGGACTCTCCATATTTGGACATAGGTTTCTCAACCACTATGAGATGTGTATGCTTTAGAGTGGAAGATGTCAGAAACAAAACAAGATGTCAAGAACAAATAAACAAAACAAAACAGACATCAAAGTGGTCTTCTCTCACTCAGAACTCATGGTTAGAACAATGTAAACATTCTCTTTGTGGTTCAGTACAGAGATGATCACTATTTTGTATTAATTACAGTTCTCCAGCCTGGAATTTTATAGCAACAAGCTAACCCCATGATTGCTCTAACACCTGGTGAGTATTGTGAGAGGCAGTATATTAGCTACTTTGCTTAGTGCAGTGACAAAATACAGCACAAAGGAATTTAAAGGAATGTAGGACTTGTTATTTTAACTAAGAGTTTCAAAGTTTTCAGCACCGTGGTTTCCATACCTCATGCCTTTCCACACAAAGGCAGAAATGTGGCTATGTTACCTAACCCTCTCACCTCATGGTGGATAGGAAGCAGAGAGGAAAAGAGCCTCCCTCCACTGACACCATTTCCCTGGCGAGGCTCCTCCTCCTAAAATTGCTACTGCCTAGCAAGTTGCTGTTAGCTGAGAGTGAGGCTTTCCAAACATAGAAGGGTACTATCCATAGCTAAATTATACTTACATAGTGATTCAGTATAAAATACTACAAGGGGATAAGCATGATATAGTAATAATTATAAAACTCACTGACAGTTTTGAAAGTTTTCCAAAACTAAGGTGATGAACTAATCAAAGAACAGTTAATAAAATGTGATTCCAGGGTGTGTCAGGAATAGCAATTACACACTCTTCTCCACAGATGTGCTGATTAGATATATTCTGGTGCATCTGAATAAGAAATATGGAAACGGGTTGAGCAGGTATATATTCATATCACATTCAGAGTAAAGAATTCAGTGAGAAAAAGAAGTTCTAATTTACTGGTGATGCTAAATGTACACTTAAGTCTGTTCTGAGAGAGAATACTAGGAAAAAACATAATTATACCAGCATCATAAAGTCTCCATGGGATGGAGAAGAATGTGTAAGCAGAGAGGAAGCCTCTTTTCTGAGTAATGCATCCTAGTAGCTGTTATAGGAAATACACGTCTTCACTTACCTTTCTGTTCTAATGTCTTAATTATTATCCTTGTCCTTCCATTTGTCCTGATTATTATTCTTGATGTTAAATATGTAGCAAGTGTTACAAAAGCAAGGACAATCAAGGTTTATATTTTGATGTGAAGCAAGAAAAGCAGAGGTACCTGAGAAGGGGAATGCACTTGAAAAAGGACAGGAAGGCCATTGCTAAGGAGTTCTGAGATAGGGAAATATGTTATCTACTCTTAGGTTAGGATGAAATGACATGGCATGGGCAATGTAGAGGAGAAAGAATTTTACCTGACATTAGGGTTTCTGCAAGATATGAGTCCATCGCAGTCCATCACAGAGGCAGAGCGACAAGCTGCAAGCATAGCTACTGGATCAGAAAGTTCATATCTTGCTTGGTTAGAGTCACAACAAAGTATTTAATATTACTTGTAACTATTGTAAATGGTGTAGTTTCCCTGATTTCTTTCTCAGGCTGATTATCCTTTGTGTGGAGGAATGTAACTGATTTGTTTGAGTTAATTTTATGTCCAGTCACTTTGTTGTTTATCAAGTTTAGAAGTTCTCTGGTGGAATTTTTAGGATTTATTAAGTATATTATCATATGATCTGCAAATAGTGATATTTGACTTCTTCCTTTCCAGTTTGTATCCCTTTGATCTCCTTTTGTTGTCTAATTGTTCTGGCTAGGACTTCAAGTACTATACTTAATAGGTAGGGAGAGAGTGGGCAACCTTGTCTAGTCCCTGGTTTTAGTGGAATTGCTTCAAGTCTCTTTCTATTTAGTTGGATGTTGGCTACTGATTTGCTATATATTGCTTTTAGTATGTTTAGGTATGGTCCTTGAAGTCCTGATCTTTCTAAGACTTTTATCATGATTGGGTGTTGGATTTTGTCAAATGTTTTCTCAGCATCTAATGAAATGATCATGTGTCTTTTTGTCTTTGAGTTTATTTATATAGTGGATTACGTTAATGGATTTCTATATAGTAAACCATCCCTGCATCCTGAGATGAACCTACTTGATCATGATAGATGATCATTTTGATGTGTTCTTGGATTCAGTTTGCGAGAATATTTCTAAGTAGTTTTGTCTCAATATTCATAAGTAAAATTGGTCTAAATTTTTCTTTCTTTGTTGGCTCTTTGTGTGGTTTAGGTATAAGAGTAATTGTGGCTTCGTAGAATGAATTGGGTAGTCTTCCTTCTATTTTCTGGAATAGTTTGAAGAATATTGGTATTGGGTCTTCTTTGAATGTCTGATAGAATTATGTACTAAATGACAAGAAATTCAAGTCTCTGAGGAAAGAAATCGAAGCAGATCTCAGAAGATGGAAAAATCTCCCATGCTTTTAGATTGGCAGGATTAATATAGTAAAAATGGCCATCTTGCCAAAAGCACTCCACAGATTCAATGCAATCCCCATCAAAATTCCAAATCAATTCTTCATGGAGTAAGAAAGAACAATTCTCAAATTCATTTGTAGTAGCAAAAAACACAGGATAGCAAAAATTATTCTCAACATTAAAAGAACTGGGGGAATTACCATCTCTGACATCAAGCTATATTACAGAGAAATAGTGATAAAAGCTGCATGGTATTGGTACAGAGACAGGCAGGTAGATCAATGGAATAGAGTTGAAGACCTAGAAATGAACTATGTTCACTTGATCTTTGACAAAGGAGATAAAACCATCCAGTGGAAAAAAGACAAGATGCTGGTTCAACTGGAGGTCAGCATGTAGAAAAAATTCAAATTAATCCATTCTTATCTCCTTGTACAACTAGACACACTGAAACTAATAGAAGAGAAAGTGAGGAAGAGCTTAGAGTACATGAATACAGGAGAAATTTTCCTGAATAGAACACCAATAGTTTATGCTCTAAGATCAAGAATTGACAAATGGGACCTCATAAAATTGCAAAGGTTCTTTAAAGCAAAGGACACTGTCAATAGGATAAAATGGCAATCAACATATTGGGAAAAACAATTTACTAACCCTATATCTGATACAGGGCTAATTTCCAATATATATAAAGAACACAAGAAGTTAGACTCGAAAGAATTGAATAACCCTATTAAAAATGAGGTACAGAGCTAAACAAAGAATTCTCAACTGAGGAATACCAAATCACTGAGAAGCACCTAAAGAAATGTTCTACATCCTTATTCATCAGGGAAATGCAAGTAAAAACAACCCTGGCTTTCCACCTCACACCAATTAGAATGGCTAAAATAAAAAAATCAGGTGACAGCAGATGCATTCAGGGATGTAGAGAAAGAGGAACATTTCTCCAATATTGGTGGAATTGCAAGCTATTCCAACTACTCTGCAAATCAATCTGGCTGATTCTCAGAAAATTGGACCTAGTACTATCTGAGGTCCCAGCTATACCACTCCTGAGCATATACCCAAAAGATGCTCTAAGATATAACAAGGACACATGCTCCACTATGTTTATAGCTGCTTTACTTATAATAGCCAGAAGCTGTAAAGAACCCAGATATCCTTCAACCTTGGAATGAATACTGAAAATGTGGTATATTTGCACATTGGAGTACAACTCAGCTATTAAAAACAATAACATCATGAAATTCTTAGGCAAATGGATGGAACTAGAAAATATTCTGAGTAAGGTAACCTAGTCACAAAAGAACAAACATGATATGCACTCATAGATAAGTGGGCATTAGCCTAAAAGCTCAGAATATCCAAGATATGATTCACAGACCACTTGAAGCTCAAGAAGAAGGAAGACCAAAGTGTGGATACTTCAGTCCTTCATATAGGGAGCAAAATACTCACTGGAGGAAATATTGGGACAAAGTGTGGAGCAGAGACTGAAGGAAAGGCCATCCAGAGACTGCCCCACCTGGGGATCCATCCCATATACAGACACCAAACCCAGACACTAATGTGGATGCCAAGAAGTGCTTGCTGACAGGAGCCTGATATTGCTGTCTCATGAGAGGCTCTGCCAGAGCCTGATATATACAGAGGTAGATGCTTGCAGCCAACCATTGGACTGAGCATGGGGTCCCCAATGGAGGAGTTAGAGAAAGGACTGAAGGAGCTAAAGGGGGTTGAATCCCATAGGAAGAACAACAGTATGAACCAACCAGACCCCCCCAGAGCTCCCAAGGACTAAACCACCAACCAAAGAGTACACATGGAGGGAGGGTCCCATGACTCCAGCCGTATATGTAGCAGAGGATGGCCTTGTTGGGCATCAGTGGGAGGAGAGGTCCTTGGTCCTGGGAAAGCTCAATGCCCCAGGGTTGGGAGGTGAGTGTGAGTGGGTGTTTGGGTGAGCACCCTCATAGATGCAGGGGTGAGAAGATGGGATAGGAGTTTCTGGAGGGGAAACCAGGGAAGAGGATAACATTTGAAAAGTAAATAAAATATCCAATTAAAATAGAAAGCTCCTATCTCTAATAGCAAGCACTTAGCAGAAAGAAAGTACTGTGAGGCTTTCACCTCTCAAAACCCACCTCCAGTGACACATCACTTCAGCAACGCTGTGCTCCTCCCAAACCTCCCTCAACAAGGCCAACAACCTGTAACTTAGTATTCAAACATCAGAGCTCATGGGTGCTGTTGTTCACTCAAACTTACACAAAAAGAAATCGGACAGGCACTGTGAGAGATATAAGGAAAGAAGTGGAGAATTTGAGGTAAAGTTTTGAAAGAAGATAGGTGAAAACTAAATGAAAAAGAAGACATGAATATAGATAGAGGAAATGGCTTTAAATTCCAAGTAAGCTACTGGGATGTTATTTACAGACTTCAGTCACTATCTCTGGATTAATGGCCTTTTAGTCACCTGAAAAGGAGAATTCCCTTTGTCCTAAGTTGCATATGTATGTATAGTTGTGTATGTTTGCTCGCTTATAAATTTTCATGCTTTAAGGGAAGTACGTATGGGTGTTTTTCCGGTATGTATGTCTCTGTATCACATGCCTCCCTTATTCTGATGGAGGCCAAACAAAATCATCAGATCTCCTGGGACTGGAATTACAGGTGATTGTGAGCTGCCATGTGGGTGCTTGGAATCAAACCTAGGTCCTTTGGAAGAGCAGGCAGCACTATTAACTACTGAGCCATGCTTCCCTACTTTTTGTAAACATTACCCTATGTAATCTGGCCTGAACAGGACCTCACTATATAGTTGAAGATAACCTTGAACTCTTGTTCTTCCTGTCTCCTGAGTGCTAGGATTTATAAGTATATGTCATAGACTTAGCTTCATATCCATATTAAAATAAACATCACAATACAATTATAGAAAATAAAGTAAGTTAAAATTAAATTTTCACTCTAATTTTCAGTGATGTAATTGTTTAAAAATTGGGATTTTTAAAAATTCTTCTCTATGTAGCATGAGCTGGCCTCAAAATTGCTGTTTGCATGTCTCAGTTACCCTACTGCTTAAAATACCTATCAATACTTTGGGTTTTTTCTTTTCTTCTCCATTTCTTCCTTCTTTTTTCCTTTCTTTCTTTCTTTCTTTCTTTCTTTCTTTCTTTCTTTCTTTCTTTCTTCCTTTTGAGAATTTGTTATCAAATGGAGATTTCTTGAATACAATTACTCAGTCTTGAATATTATTGTATTTCATTAAATTTATACCCTAGTGAAAACCAAATATAAAAAAGACTTGTCTCTGTATAAATATTATATTCAACTGTCTTTATTGGTACATTGTAAGCATCCTCTGCAGTTTTGTTTAAATTTATTCCCTACAGTGATGGGAAATTCCCTGTCTTCAGTTCAGTACTGTAATCATGAGGGTCTTGAAGTTCCTGAGCACTTAGGATGCTCAGCATCACCGAGACCCTAAAGTTTTCTCTTTGCCTTGTTTATGCTTAAATTTATGTTTAAATATCTACACTATGTTGTACTTTTGTTATTACATATACATTCTAGTATTGCTTATCCTCCCAACTCCTAGTGAATCTTATGGATTTTCAAGGACATCTAAGACATTATGCAGTGTCTGATGTAAATTCTTTCCTCCCACTTTCCCTTCCCTTTCTCTTTCTTTTTTCTCCCCTTCTCTTATCTCCTCTTTCACTCTAAATGTTTACAGAAACTAAACCCCTATGAATAGTCCATGCATTCCTCTTTTTTCTTCAGGGTGTTAAATAAATGTCTAGTATACATAAGTTGTTATAATAGGTTTGTAAGAAATTTACAACATGCCTCACGATTTTTACTTTAAAGCTTAGTGGCCTGCCATTGAATGTATACCAGAAAGAGAGCCTTGTGGTTTCACTCTTGATGGCTATCTATTTGAAACCCCAGCTGTGTTATGTACAGCTCAATTATTACTCCCTTAACAGTATTAAATTTGAAAAGACTTTGGAAGGTTGCTTAGTATTAAGCTGAAGCATTGAAGTTCCTACAATGCAAATTCTCTTAAATATAACTTGTAAGCTCCTGTGCTGTTGAATATGGATCTCCTTGGCATTTATGTTTAGTAACTATTAAAATGATTTCACACTAGTGAAGAGCTGAGTGACAGTTTGACAGCTCCAAATATTGATGGGGTATGAACATCTCCTGAACAACCAGGTTGGAAACTCTCCCTTACAAATATTCACAAGCTGGGGACACCATGAGGGGTCCCCAGCAGGGATCTGAAATTTCATTGCCATTGAGAAAGGAGTTCTCACTTTCCATGGTATTTAATTAAACACTTCCCTTTGACTTTACATTTCTAATTTATCTCAGGGTCTGAACTTGAGCAAGCATGGCAACAAACCCTAAGATGAACTGGACAGTCAGAAAGGATGTTTTGACCAGGTAGTACCAATTACATCTACACAGAAAAATAGTGACAAATTAGCACACAGAATGGTTAGTATTTTGAACTGAAGAATTTAAAAGGAACATTAAAAAGGCATCTTTTTCTTACTAGCTAAAACCTCCCATTTTGAATGTTTCATTTTTCTTTAAAACATCTCTACAGCCTTAGTGCTTTTTAATGTGATAATAGGTAGGATAAAAAATAACGGTGCGTCTGAACCTCATTTTGTGAAAGTTTTAAAAAAGACTATACAGAATGAACCAACCCCTAACTGAAAGGATTAATCTTTTCCTCACACAGTACCGAGTCCTGAGAATGTACCTCAGAAGTCCCGGTAGAACAAATGAGTGCTGAAGCTTATGTTAGACCTTCAGATGTTAGGAGCAAACAGAGAACTCCTCTTACTGTCTTCAGTGTATAGTTAAACCATGGGCTCCTTAGATGCTATTATCATTAATGATGATTAAGGAATAAAATGATTAAAATTTTCTACCCTCCTAAAGAACATACTATGTGCCTTAAATTATTGCTGAGTAGTACCCTACGAACATTCAAGCTCATCAGTAATATCATAATAGAAAAAATAATGGACTTATTTGTTATAGTTTTGCTGTATTGAAAATGTTAATTTTCAAATGTTAGTTTTGAGGTTAAATATAATATAGCATACATAATTGTTCTTCATCTTATAACTTTTAATCATGATTTTTGCACAATCCATACTTAAAAGAAGCAAGAGGATAGGAACCTTGGAAAGTCCTCTATGATTATGTTGGCAAAGACATATCCTCAAACTTATCTTGTTGTAGTATATTTTTTAATTTGATTTATTGTAAGTATATTTATAAATGTTAAAAATACCAACTCACACAGGTGCTCAGGTCTTTTTCTAAAGGGAAAAATATGAAAGGTTCAATGAAAGTAATTAGTATTTTGTGATATTGCACATTTTATGATCAGAGAAAACAAACTCACATTTATTATTGAGATATTCTGGGATATATTCTGGGATATTTTATTTTTATTTGTATGCCAGTTACCTTTTTTTTTTTGGTCTTTTTGTTATTTATCTTTTTTTTTCCCAGAGCTGAGGACCTAGTCCAGGGCCTTGTGCTTGCTAGGCAAGCACTCTAACACTGAGCTAAATCCCCAATCTCTTATTTTTATTTGTAAAAGAAATTATTATATATACTTAGTGAATTGTGAATATGGGTGTATGAAAGTCAGAAGACAACTTACATAAGCTGGAACATGGGTATTGGCAGTAATAGCCTTTATCCTCTGAGATATCTTGCTGGCCTATTATTTTCTTTTTTTCTCCTGCTATTGAAAATGAAAATTTTCTCATATATATACCAATTACACTTTCCCCTTCATCTACTTCTCCCACCCCCTCCTCCCACTTCTCCCCTACCATCCAGATCCAAATCTTTTTTTTTCTCTTATTTAAAAACAAACCGTTTTCTAAGGGAATAATATAATATGATATAACAATATACTTATAATATGACAGAATAAATGCTAATACACTGGAATAGGACAAAACAAACAAACAGAAGGAAAAGGGCCCAAGAAAAGGCACAAGAAATAGATATGAGCTCAGAGAGCCACTCATCCGTACACTCTGGAATCCCAAGAAAACCCTAAACAGGGAAATCATATATACACACAGAGAACTTTTAGGGTAAAGATAGAGTGAAATCTATACATAAAATGCAACAAAATAAAAATAAAACATAAGACAAAAATGAAAAGAAAAGCCCTGACACAAGATTATGAGGCAAGGTATCTCTGAAGGTGGCATTCAGTTGGTTTTCTGTTGGCTATGAACTGCTGGGCATGTGGTCTACCTTTAAGGGTAGTTAGTTTCTCCACTCAGACTCCCTTCGGAAAAACTGCATTTTCTTTTACAATTAGAGATATCTTCTGGGTTAGCAAAGGGGACATGTGTCCACTTCTTTCAGCCCTGGACAAGTCCTGTACAGGCTCCCCAATCTCTGTGAGTTCATACATACTTTGCCACGTTTATTTAAAAGGACATATTTCCTTGGTTTATTCTATTGCCTTTGGCTCTTACACCTTTTCATCTTCCAGGGTTCCCTGAGCCTTGAGGAGAGGGAATTGAGGGTGATATTCATTTAAGATTACCTGTGAGTGCAGTCAGACTAGAATGTCTATCACCCATTGATGACCTGCTGTTTTAAATTATAAACAAAATACATGATATATCTGTAATATCAATCTATGTATTGACATATATAGGTGCGGTTTTGGTATCGTTTATCAGAGCATTCCACTCTCTCTGTTTTCACGAGGACATCAGTAGATGGAACTTTGCTAAAGCAGAGTGAAATGACTCAATTCTCTGAAACTCAGTGGAGCCAAGCAAAAGTCGATCTCCTTGCAAAAGCTGAAGAGTCTACTCTTCCTTTCCAGGTAAGCACATAAGGAGATAATGCACTGCATCAGAAAGTAGGTGCCTCATATTAATCATTTCAGACAATAAAGTAACATATTCATTGAATGCTTACTGTACTAATAACCTAGCCATATTAATGCATTAGTTACTTGCCAGGCAACTAGATAGTTACTTTGGCCGAATATTTCAGAATTATGTGAGAAAGTGTAGCAACTATTAGAAATAATACATCAGATGGTTGAGAGAAGAGAAATTTGAAAAGGATTTTAGAGCTGGAAGATGAGTAAAAGTATCATGAAATGCTGCCATTTAGATATGACACAGCTATTGCCACCATGAGCACACAGCTTGCTATGGCTACTTGCATAAGGCAGGACCCTTCAACATATGTCATGGATAGAAGGGGTGCTTGTGATTTCCCATAATTTTCTCAGGGAGCTAATGAATTAAGTTGCTGAGGGGAAGGGATTTCATTTTCTCTAAATGGGGTCCTAGGTAATAAGATGGACTTCATAAGTAAAGGAGGAGGGCTAAGACAGGGTAAGGCAATCACAATTCATTGGATATATGTATGAAAATGTCAAACATGTAGAAAAAGTGCTTTCTCCTATGTGAACTTGGCATATCTGAGGTGAAGAAAAATGACATGAATTGTGCCCATGTTTTCCTCCTACTGCTCTTGTCCTATAATACAGGGGCATTTGCTGATCTTTGATATAGTTGTCTTAATCAGTAATAAAAGCAGGTAACTGCATCTCAGTCAGTAAGTAGATGCAGCAGTTCTACCTTCGTGGACCATGACTTCCTTCTGGATAATGCAATTAGAGATCAAATGGTGGAGTGCTGAAAATACATTACGCCTGAGTCAGGGGCTATGGGTGCTCAGTCACTGATCTCACTGACTGAAACTATCATCTTGCATCTTTCTGTTTCCTAACCTGAAAGAACTATAACAATGATAAAGAAAGTCCTTTGGGAGAGGATGAGAATTAAAGAGATAGTAGTGAAGATGCTGTCTATGTAGGTGGGTTCTAGAATCCTGGATCCTAGGCCAAATACAGCATTATAGGAACTTGCTCAAGCCTTCTAAGCTTCTGTTTTACCTAGTGCTATTGTTTTTCCTCTCCTACGGGGCAGGAGATTGACTGATGGAACTGAAGTTGATAAATAACATACACTCATGTAATGTTTTCTAAAGAATCAGTTGAGATAAAATGTAGAAGTCAAACAGAAACCAAAATATTTTTATAGAGGTGCTCTTAAAATCTATATCTGTGTGTTTAAATTAGGACTTTTACTTGGACTAAATAGTACCCAGATAGTAACTGACTGCTGGAGAAAGGCTGGGTTTTCATTGTAGGAGAAGACTTTTGTCTTACACAATAAACAAAATCAGGATGCATGTATCTTAGATTCATTCCCTGTTGCTATGATAAAATGCTTTGACAAAAGCAACTAAAGGGGAAATAAATGATTTTTGATTCATTGCTCCAGATTCCACTGAAATGGCAGGGAAGCCACAGTGGCAGGAAGCTGAGGGGCTGGTCACATTGCTTCTGCAATCCTAAAGTAGAGATAGTTGCAAGCTACTGCTTAGATTGCTTCTCCATTTTATCCTATTCAGAATCCCTGCCCAGGAAGTTAATGGCTTTGTCCACTTGGAAGATATTATTTCCAAGACTAATCAACTTAATCAAGATAATCCCCACAGGCACATTCAGAGGATATTCTTGATCTTGTCAACTTAAAGATTAACACTAACCACATGTCTCTGGAAACCAGCAACTTCCTCTGCAAAAAGAAGCTTGGATGGACAAGGTGAAATGGAAAAGTTTAGCTTTCTTGCTGCATTCAGCTACTTCACCAGAAAGAGTAGCCCCCAATGGCAGCAAGGTGATTACAGGGTACTTCCTCCCAGTAAGAAAGAGGAGGATGGAACAAACATCAACTTCTGTGACCATTCAATTTATAGAAGACTTACAAATTGGAGTGATTGGGATGAAAAAATAAATAAGTAAACAAACAAGCAAACTCTAGATACATGTAAAGAGCTCTCTCACGGAGCAAGCTGTATTTGTTGCTGTGGTGACCATCACTCTGGAATTGCTTGGGAATGGTGTACATAAAATAGATTCAGGATTCTTTCATATTTAGAAGGGAAAGTTCTTTTGATCAAAACTCTGGATTCAATAATTAGAGACTTCTATAGCCAGAGAAGTCTCCTGATTTGATGCCAGCGTTCAATAGGTACAACTGCGGATGACTTCTGTTGGGAGAAGTGTTTGACACAAAGACTTCCATACATTCATCTCAGTATTAGTCTCTATAGCATGAAACAAGTCAAGAAAATGAGGTCAATTTATTCTTTGTCTCTAGTGCTTCTAGCCTCCATTCAACTGCTTCAATGTATTCATTTTTACTTAGATGGAAGCTCATCACAACAACCCATCAGTGTCTGTTATCTACTGACGTTGTGAAGGAAAGAGAATACCTGTTGATAAGGCCTAGCTGTCTAAGAAATACTATGGGCTAAGGAAATGGCTGATGTTCCTTCCTGTGACTGGAAATTCTCCTCCACTGTCACTGTAGAATTTCAACAAAATGTAGACTTTATTCTGTTTAATATTACTCACTTAGGGTTTGAGTTTTAGATTTGCTTTGCTATGCAAATTGAGACTTCCCCTCATTATCTGAGATTATGTTAGCTAGGTTGTTGATTGGTGATTTTGTGTTATATTGTGCTGTGGTGGCCTCAGATGGTGACGGTGCACCCTGCACTACTGATCCTAGACCCTCTCTACCATGTTTGAGGCTTAGTACCATGTTTTAACTTTTCTTTCTTTCTTTTTTATTAGATATTTTCTTTATTTACATGTCATATGGTATCTCCTTTCCCAGTTCCCCTCTGAAAAAAAGAAAAAAAGAAAAAAACAAAAAACAAAAACAAAAACAAAACCTCTGTCCCCTATCCCCCACCCCGTTCACCAACCAACCCTCTCCCACTTGTTCCTTCCTAACTTTTCTTTCAAACAATCCTTGGCACTGAATTTTTGTTGAGCCTTATATATGTCTAATTCGGGGTGAATCCCAGGTGGTAATCCTCCTCTGTACTTTCGTCTGTCTTTTTTAATCCTTTTACATGCTCACTGTAGCATGTATTTGTTGTAGAAAATACAGGTCACTAAAAAGAAGCAAAGGGGAGAATCCCTTAACCTTTCTCATCAAATTTCATTGTTATGCACCTGAGCTCTCAAATCAGAAATTTCTGATATTAAACTTGGAATTCAGTGTCCTTTTGAAATATTGAGATTTAGAACCTGATGCAAATCAGTAGAAGATATTTAGGCAGTTTATTTAACTATGAATATGTTTTTCCTGTCTTGTACTCATCTTCTGTAATGCAACCAGTAATAAATGATACTTAGGTTATATAAACAATCTTAAATCCCAAATATTTGGATCCAGAACCTATCTGGCCCACATAGACTTTGGATAGGAATTATGGAATTACAATAACTTTCATATGTGAATTACTTTGGATTTTGTGCACTTATACATATACATATATGTATATATAATATGTAAAATATGCATTCTCATATGCTATAAACAACTTATTCATTACAGCAATATGACATAAAATTACCAAGTGTTTATAGTCAGTAATAAAAAAAGAAATAAACATGCAGTCATACTTTGAGTAAATGTCAACAATTTGTTGATGTATTAACAATAATTATACAAAAAGATACATACAGCTTTGGTATTGTTTACACGTTCAAATACACAAGAAAAATGCTGTTATTATATTAGTTGTTATTGGTTTTTCTATGTATATCTTTAAAATCCAGAAATTATATATTAAGATTCTAGCTATGTACAAGCTCATGTATTAACAACAAATAAAGAGGATATTGTGCCCACAGATATTCTACCTAGAGCTTAAATCTAAATGTATTTTGAATGAGTATTTTAGAAACACTCCAAGGTTAGGATACTTAAGTCTGGAAGGCTGCATTCTTTAAGGGTGGCTTTGGTCTTGGTTTGATCATTGGCTGCATATGGTTAAGCTCTGAACTTATTTATTTAGGGAAATCCAATCCAGTCTAAACACGGGAAAGAAGAAAGGTCCTGGATTATGAGACCTATGTACTTCATTTTAACCATGAAATGTGGATGCAGTGTGGTGCTTTGATGTGAACTGGAGACCATAGCAGGGAACACATTGCTTGGCGTTTCCTAGGGAATAATCACCCTTAGTTGCTAGGCCTTTCATTCTCCTGCTGGGAAAGGATTAGGTTTTCTGTTGATTCTGTAAGGAAATTAATTTAACAGCCTTTCAGGAGTGTCTCCGTCACCTGGGTAGAAGAATTGGAAGAATTTTAGTCTGATATATCCTGCCCGATGTTTTCACTTTGTCCGTTCATGTCCGGCTGCTAGGCTGAGCCCTTTTCACATAAATAAATTCCTGCACTTTGCCATTCCATCTCTTGTAACTTCTCTTCTAAATTCTAATATCAAAAGGGTTTTTATTTGAGTATTTTTCCTTTATTTCTTATTGGTCTAATGTATATTTAAATATTTAAATCCTATTGAAACAATTGTGTCATATTTTAGGTTTCATCTGAAAATGACTCATTTATCTTTTCAATAATGAGTGGTTTGATGTACATTCTCTGTAAGATTTATTGTTATTAATAACATTTCATCACTGGAAGCATCAGTGAAGGGTAAGATTTATAATACAAACTAAATATCATCTGTGGAAACTTGCTGAGTCCTCAGTGTTCTCCATGCACATCCTCAGGAAACCTTGAGTTGATTGAAAGCTTTCGTGTGAACCATGTGCTAAGCAACTAAGATATCCTTATTTCAAGAAATGACATGAACAAAAAGATGTTATGTTTTACTTTTTACTTCTGGGTAAACTAGTTTTGTTGATGTATAAAATAATCATTTGAATATTAAGACCATTTATGAGTTAAAATTTCCAAAAGCAAGAAATGTTGTGGTCTAAAGTATAATTATAATTGAATAGAACAAAACAACAAACTTTTAAAAATAATTTGCAATATTATATATTTGCAACAAGCAATGGCTTAGGCTACCATTCTTCCACATGGTTCTGTGACATTTAGCCAATTACTTCTCTACAATTGTTTTTCTTTCACTTTAAAATGAATACAAAATCTGTGCCACATTCACAAGGTTAAAACTGTATATAGTAAATTCTAAAAAAATATGGCTACTTCCACATTCTAGTTTCTTTCTATTTCTAACAAATTCTATGTTCTGTTAGTTCAGTAATTAATTTTCTTCATTGTGTTTTATATAATAAGGTGGGGACAGATGTTATGTTTTATTTTATTCTGGTTTTTCTGCTTCTGGTTTTGTTGATGTATAAAATAATCACATAAATGTTGACAGTATTTATGAGTTATAACTTCCAAAAGTAAGAAATTTTGTGGTTTATAGTATAATTATAATTGAATAAAACAAAACAACAAAATTTTAAAAATAATTTTGAAAAGGAAATGTATCTACATTTAATTAGAAAATGAGTTTTCAGATTACCTGAGGATTCTTTGAATAAAAATTTTTAGCTTCCCTTTTCTACTGTTGAAATATTTCTTCCAAATTAATTGCTGTATACTTGTTAGTTATCAGTCTTGTAGTTCTGAAAGATGACTTTTCACAGCACAAAAGACTTGCTAGATAAGAACAACAAAACAACAACTATAAGAAACTAAACCTAAAAAAAAAAAAAAAACTTAAGTGATTAAAAATAAGAGGTAAGTGAGATGACTTGGTGGAACATCCTGCAGAACCTGAGGACTTGACTTTGATTCCCACACTAGAAACTGAAAACTGACTCATACATATTTTCTTTGACTTCCACAAATGTCAAATAGCAAGCATGTACCTGCACAGAGACATACAGACACATACACACACTGACAATTTTTTAAAAAATATAGAACCAAGCTGGCAGTTTTTATAGTTCTGTATTATAAGATCAAGGAACCACTTTTAAAAAGTGGGTGATTTTTAACTAATAGTATCATTGTAATCTTTCAATATGTGGTCTTGAATTTAATTGCAGAGTAGTAAACCAGAAGGGTTGGTAGTGACTAAATATTATTTTTTTATAAATTTTGAGGTATGCTTAAAGTTACATTTTAATAACACTAATGAATCATCTGATGTTTCTGTGTAGC
This sequence comes from Mastomys coucha, assembly GCF_008632895.1. Classification (NCBI taxonomy): domain Eukaryota; kingdom Metazoa; phylum Chordata; class Mammalia; order Rodentia; family Muridae; genus Mastomys; species Mastomys coucha. The sequence continues at coordinate 3,615,112 of NW_022196897.1, forward strand.
CAAACTTAAATATCCAAATCTTCATGAGCTATAATGCCAGTGTCCTAATTCACCTCTAGCAAGGACGTACCAGTTAGATATATAGAGTAAAAATAAGCTTCTCTTCAGGAACACAGAATGGTTCCTCCACCATTTTGCTTCTCTACTGATAAATGTCTCTTTTCTGAATTGGAAAAATCACATGTTTTATTTTAATTGACATTATCAGTGCATAATAATATATACCGATTATAAATGATATATAACAGTAAAATATAAAAGAGGAATTTTCAAGTTCAAAGTAGTCACAAATAAACTAGTGAATAGTTTTAACATTTTCTAAATTATAGTGCTTGTATATATTATGCAAAAACTCTTTTCTAAAATCTGTGCTATTATTTTCTGCCTCTTGTGTGAAAACCAGATCTCTTAGCCGAGATTTTAAAGAAACCAAGTACTATCAGAGTTTTACAAATTATACAAATTTTATGTATCACATGGTAAAATATCAAAAACTGCAAATAGGACAGCTGGTTTTCCTCGCTGCTACTGTCTGCCATCACAGTCTGGGTCTGTTGATTCAAACATACTAGACTGCCTTATTTTAAGTTTGAGTCCACTCTATCCATTGATTGGTTATATGTGTATTTTTAATCAAATATACCTAGAAATATAAACTATTGCATATTTCAGCTTGTTGATTTTTTTCTTTGAATTTTTAAATCAGAAACACATGTTGAAGGTCCTCCCATTTTACATCAGAGAGACAATATGTTAAAAGGGTGATTATTCCATAGGGAGTATGTATTTGTTACCAAAAGGACACAAGTTGCTTAACTCACATTAGTTGTGTGAGTGTTAGGTACAAATGGAGAGAAATGGGTTTAACTCACATGCTATTTCTTGATTGGCAATAGTCACCACAGGTTGATGTGTTTGGATACTTGCTAAGTAATTGGTAGCACTGTTTGGGAAGGACTAGGAGGGATGGCCATATTGGAGGAGGTGTATCACTGGGGTTGCACTTTAAGGTTTAGAAATCCCAAACCATTTGCCATTCCCAATTAGCATGCTCTTCACCTCATGTCTGTGGATCAAGATGTAAGCTCTCAGCTACTGCCTGCCTATTGCCATGCTTTCAGCATGGAATCTAACCTGTTAAAACTGTAACCAATAGAAAAAAATAATTAAACAAAACTGTAACCAATGAACTCTTTTTTTTTCTATAAGTTGCCTTGGTTATAGTTTCTTATCTTAGCATTAGAAAGGTAACTAAGAAAGACAATATATTAATAATGATAGTATTCCATAAGTTATGCATATATATATATATGTATATATATATATGTTTGTATATGTGTATATGTATATATATCAAAAGTAACATTAAAATATGCTCATGTCAGGTATAAATGCAGATAAATTGGGTTACTTGTGTATCCTAAGTTATTTTTCTTTTAAATAATGTCATTCAATTAGTCTCTACTAAACTTGTCCTAACCCTTGCATTGTATCCATTCAGTTTACTATCCAACTAATTGGTTGTTCTAAAACCACATCCATGTTCATATCCACTTGCTTTTGGTTTGGTTGTAGTCTCTATTTCTTTAGAGCAACATGTTTGGCAAAAATTACTATTAGGGTTTAACTTAATTTTTGTGATATAATATAAGGTATGCCTTTTGTTGATGGATCACAACATTAGAATAATAAAAGCAAATCAGTAGAAGTACCCATCAAGTTTATGTTCACATAGGTAATAGAAATAAACTCCTAAAAATCTAAAGTGAACTATGTTTTATTGCTTGGGTTCTATGAGAAAGGACAGATAGGCAGAAATACAAAATTGAACAAAAAATATGATCTAAGGGTAATATATAAAAAGAAACTTCACCAAACTTCTCTATTCAGATTATTTTTGGCTCTTTTCTATAGGGATCTTTCCTTCTATTTCCTTCTATTATGAGGCAAGTCATCTGTCACATTGCAATAGTGTGATCTATTTTTAGAAGGAGTTCAGAGATTTCCATAGCGCTAGCTACTGTATATAAAGGCAACACTGTGGGAATGTCTCTACTGCAAGAAATGGAGAAGCATGTTCTGAGCTTCAACATAAGTAAACTGTTAGTATCTTCACATTAGATATTCATAGTGATAAGATGAAGCGAGAGCTACCAAAGATGGTATCATTTGGCAATGTCCTCAGGGCTCTGGAAGTAACTTACCTAGGTCTCTCTCCTTCATTGTCGTCTTCCTGACTCCCACTTTCTTTCTGCTTTTTCTCTATCTTGCTCCCTCCTTCTTGCCTTCACCTCTTCTTCAGCCTTTTTCTCCTTCTCCTTATCTTCTCTTCTCTGTTTTTGTCTCAATCTTGTTTTCCCTTTTGTAGTAGAATAAACACATGGAGTAATATGAGTGATTAACAGAAGAAAACAAAAGTATGTCAAGTCACCATTCAGAGTTTTGAAATAAATTTAAATGGATGCCCTGTAGTTCTTTAGTAAATAAATATAAATAACAGCTATATATACTTAATGATAATCTTTATCACAAAAATGTATGTTTCTATATTTACACATAATATATATGCATATTTAAATATTCAGATGTAGAAGTGAATCATTCCAGTCAAACCATTACAATGAATTCATATCTCAATTAAATTGTGCTGTGAACCACACAGTTGATTACCCCAAAGAGCTCATTTCAAGTGCATATGACTCTTCATGGCAATGGAAAGCATGCCCTTCACTGATGATGAATGTTGCAACTTTTAACTGAAACAAGGTTACCTAACATATTGAGATTATATAAGAGCCTGTCAAAGCAGTTATGACTATGTAACTATAATTTGAATGCTCAGGTCACAACAGTTTTCTAAAATTAGATTGAAAAATGGAACAGTGTAAATGAGTTTCTTTATTGAAAGAAAATGATTTTGAGATTTTACTTCTGTTATATTTTAATAACTTTATCTTTCTGCAATAACAGTTAATTTTAGAAGCTACCATTTTGTCATCAAATGCTACAGTTGCTGTAGATGACATCAGCATATCCCATGAATGTGAAATTTCCTATAAGTCACTTCAAAGTACCAGCATACAAAACAAAGGTAAGATATCTTTTTTTGTGAGTATTGTAACCTTAAACATTCAAGCAATTTGCTCTTATTTATAGAAATATATTATAGTCACTAGTATTTTATACAGGATACAGATCCACTTGATATATTTTTCAATGTTAAGTAATTTTATTTACAAAATAAATTATTTATTGCTTTAAAGCCATCATTTCTGTTTCTTTCAATATTTTCTCATCTTACTCTCCTCCCTCATCGCCTGATTTTTATCACTGCACCCTTCTCAATACATCTTTTTTCATTCATAACTTCTGTTTTTACATGTGACCCACTGAGTGTAGAGTTACTTGCTTGTGTGTGACCAGAAGTCCCACGGAGCAAGGGCAACTTACCTTTAGTTACACCAGTGAAGGAAATTACACACTTCTCCAACATGCATTCATTGCCAGCACTGCCTCTGTGAAGGGTGGGGTATCATAGGCCCCTCCATCATCCATGCTGAAGTGTTGAGGGACCCAATCTTGTGCAAATCAAATGCAGATAAATGTGGCTTTATTAAACTCGTGAGCATAATGGCCATGTCATGTCCAAAGGACATTGTTACACATCTCCCCATCTTGACTCCTATAATCTTTGTAATATTTCTTCCTTGATATTCTCTGAACCTTAAAAGGGGGTGTTATGTCTACTACTTATTCTGGGTGCTTGGGAGAATTACATATTTCATCATTAACTACAGACTGCTGAAGGAAGAAACTTCTCTGGTAAAACCTGAATCCAGAACTAATATGTAGGTATAAAACTGAATAATTAGAAGTATGTATAACAACAGGATTGTTTAACAAAATCATAGTCGTAGGCTTTTCTTTAGGACCTATAACATATCTGTCCAGTTTACAGAACTGGGAATGAGTTCCTATTTATGTAATAGGCTTTAAAACCAATCTGAGCTACTATTCTAAAAATGATTAAAAATACACGAAAGAGGAACTTAAATAAAGGTATCCTTCAAGGAAGGATAATGATAGTCACAGAGGTTATGAGTCAGCTGTGAGTTATCTCTCTAGAAGCTGCTGTCCAGGGAGGGTGCTAGAGTCCCTCAAAGAGTATTGCTTATGTTCTTGATTGTCCATCAGAATTGATACTAAGACCCTATTGTTGAAGACACTACAGCACACTTTGGTCATAGACCTTAGAACAATTAAACTACAGCGGAGTTGCAAGCTTCTTCTACACTTGCTAACCTTCATAATCCCCCAGAAAGTGTTATGCATGCTACTTTGGGGAGAAAATTCAGGACTAGTCTGCGTAGCCAACTAGCAAACCAGCCAGCCACACACACACACACACACACACACACACACACACACACACCCCACACACATAGAATATACTATTTTCTATTGAGATCTAGAATAAAGACTAATTTTGGAAATTAATATTTAAACTTAAAAATTAAATTTAGGGGGTATGCTTTCAAAATTTGATAGATACATAAAATATGTAAAACTCAAATTTGGGTAGTTAGCATTTTTTAATCTTTCTGACTATTTAACTTTTAATTAATACATAATAAATGTGTATGCCTATGGATGAGAGTATGATTTTTTCAATACATGGATATGATATATACTGAAAATATCAGGTTAATAAACACTTCTATCTCTTCTTTATTGGAGCTTTTGAATTTTCTACCAAGTCATACAGTTTGTAATAGGTTATTATCAACTATAATCACTCCACTATCCTGTAGATAACATGATAACTTATCGCTTTTATCTATGCATATTTTAGTTCTTATTCTCTAAGATCTATCTTCCTTTAGCCGGCCTTCTCAGCCTATAGTAATCATGTACTCCAGCTGGCTTATTTTAAATATTCATATATCGGAGAAAATATATAGTATTTGTCTGTCTGTCTTATATCACCTAGCTTAAGCACGACCACATCTTTCCATTTGATACAAATAAAGGGCACAAGAATCAGAGACCCTCTCATTCACGTACTCAGTGATTCTACAAAGATACTAAAGTAGAAGCCATATTATATGCAGAGGCCATGGTTGCTGGCCTGGGCAGGCCATATGTTTGCTGCCTTTGTCTTTATGAGTTCTTTATGAGTTTTGATCATGTTGATTTGGAGGGCATACCTTCTGGCTCTTGCACTCTTTTTGCCCTTTCTTCTGCATGGCTCCTTGAGCACTGGGGAAATGGATTTGATGAAGACATGCCATTTACAGCAGTATTCCATGATCTCTTACTCTTTGTGTAATATCCATCTGTGGTTTCTGTATTTGTTCCCATCTACTGAAAGAGGAAGGTTCTCTGATGATGGCTGAGTATAGCAGAATTTCATTAGAAGTCATGTTACTGCTATATTATTTTAATAGCACAGTAAAATTTGATTTTCCACTAGATCCCTGGGTTATCTGGTTTTAGGTCCTTGGAGATGCAAGCAGTATCAGGTATGGATTCTGTGTTATTGAGTGGCCCTAAAGTCAAATTGATTGGTTGTTTCCAAAAACTTTGTGCCATTATTGCCCTAGCATTTTCTGCAAGCTGGGAAGCATTGAAGATCAAAGGATTTGTGAGTGCATTGGTGTTTATGTTTCTATTTTGGTAGCATTCTCTGTATATTCTAGTATCAAGGATGCTATAACATTGGAGTTAAGGTTCCATATAGGCACTAGCTTGACTTCTCCATGTTCTTTGAGTTGTGTAGGCATTGTCTTCCAGAATAGGGCCTTGTTATCAGTTTGTGGAGAGCAACATTTGCAACAGTCTGGATTGTTTGAGGATTTCCTTTTATATGTAACTCAATCCCTATACTGGAAGCTTTATTTGTTCACAAGATATGTCCATTTTGGGGTTGTATCTCTGGGAGCATTATTAGGTGATTTCATTTACATTGCCTTCATGAATATACATATTTTAGGAAGCATCTAGTATATAAGGTTTCCATACAAGTTCTCAAATGGCTATTATTCTTAGCCATCTCTACCTATATTTGCTTTCTTGTTCTCCTCTACTTTTTTCCTACCCACTTGATCCTCCAATTTCAGTCTTCCTGTCCATAGGTAACTATCTAGTCTATTTCTCTCCCCTAACAAAATCTTTCTGTCCTTCCTACTCTTTTATACTATAGACAACCTCTGTGGTTCTGTGGAGTTTAGCTTGTATATCATCGATGTAAATCCATATCAAATTTGTCTTTTTGGTCTGAGATAGAGCACTAAGGATTTTTTTCTTGTTCTATGTATTTACCTGTGAATTTCATGTAGGGCATCATTATTTTAAATGGCTGAATGATATTGAATTGTGAGTGCATAGCATATTTTCTTTACCAAGCCATTTATGATGAGCATATATTTTGGCTCCATATATTAACTATGAATACTATTTTAAGTAATAATTCTTTATTAATTATATCATTAATATTTTCCAGCTATTTATTACTTTGTATGTATAAGAATTTTGACAGCAGGTATGTCAATGCACCATGTGTGTGTAGTGCCCCTAGAAGCCAGAAGAAAGAGATAGACCTTGTGAAGCTAGAGTTACAGATGACTGTGAGTTGACATTTTCGCTCTGGAGATCAAACCTTAACCTTCTAAAACAACAGCTAGTGATCAGAGATGGTCCTTCTCTCTAGCCCATTAGAAAACATCTTTCATTCTACAAAATGAATAATTCTGTGTTGTAGCATTATGTACATGAGAAAGTTTGCCCTATATGCATAATAAGTTTTCTAAGTACTCCTTTCTCTTTCTCTCTATCTCTGTCTTTGTCTCTTTCTTTCTCTGTGTGTGTATATGTGTGTGTGTGTGTTGTGTATCTCTGTGGTGTATGTTTCTTATAAATAAATCATGATACAAAGAAGCAGATTTAATGATGCACTTAATAATTGATGAGGTTTTTTTATTGGATATTTTCTTTATTTACATGTAAATTTCTCCTTTCCCAGTTTCCCCTCCAAAAACAAACAAACAAACAAACAAACAAACAAAAACAACAAGAACAGACCTCCCGATGCCTCCCCCCTCTCCATGCCTGCCAACCTACCCTCTCCCATTTCTTGGCCCTAGCATTCCCCTACACTGGGACACAGAACCTTCACAGGGTTGAACTCCTCTTAATCAATAGGAGTATTGATGATCGAATTTGCAATCCTCTACTATACATATGCTGCCAGAACAATCAGACCCACCATGTGTAGTCCTTGGTTGGTGGTTGAGACCCTGGGAGCTCTAAGAGTGCTAGTTAGTTCATATTGTTGTTCGTCCTGAGGAGCTGCAAACCCCTCAGCTTCATAGGTCCTTTCTCTAACTCCTTCATTGGGGACCATGTACTCAGTTCAATAGATGGCTGTGAGCCTCTACATCTGTATTAGGCAGGTACCATCAGAGCCTCTCAGGAGATAGCTATATTTAGGCTGGCTTATCCTTCCTTCAGTCTCTGCTCCATAGTTAGTCTCTGCAACTCCTTCCATGGATATTTTGTTCCCCCTTTTAAGAAAGAATGAAATGTTCATCTTTTGGTCTTCCTCCTTCTTGAGTTTCTTGTGGTTTGTGGGTTGTTCTTCCTGTATTCCAAACTTCTGGGCTAATAACCACTTATCAGAGAGTGCATAGCATGTGTGTTCTTTTGTGATTGGGTTACCTCACTCAGGATGATATTCTCCAGATCCATCCATTTACCTAAGAATTTCATAAATTTATTGTTTTTAATAGCTGAGTAGTACTCCATTGTGTAGATGTACAAAAATTTCTGTAGCCATTCCTCTGTTGAGGGACATCTGAGTTGTTTCCAGGTTCTGGCTATTATAAATAAGGCTGCTATGAACATGGTGGAGCATGTGTCCTTATAACATGTTGGAGCATCTTTTGGGTATATGCCCAGGAGTGGTAGAGCTGCGTCCTCCAGTAGAACTATGTCCTAATTGATGAGTTTTTAAGAGGTAATCAGTATTGCCTTTTCTGTTTAATTAATTTTTTGTTTTTCTCAATTATAGACAATATTAGTAGAATTTAGATAATATGAAAGTTTCAAAGTTGACATTGAATGCAGTACAATTGAAGGTATTGGAGAGGAATCCTTGATGCCTTTCTTTACTTACAAGGACCACACCTTACATTCCTTTATACAAATGATAGGTTAACAAAAGGAATAATAGCAAATTTATTTAAACAGAGTTTAATGAAACATAAGAAAGTTCAGGAATAAAAACAGTAGTGTCCAAGATAAACTGTCCATTGTTGTGCTTATGTACCATAAAGGATGATGACCATGTGAAATGGGATTGAAAAAAGAGCATAGGATGCAGCAGTAACAGATCAAGGGAGGAGACTGAGCAAGGCCCACAGGCTCAGAGCCATCTGTGCAGCATTCCTTCTTCTTAGATATGATATGGACTTTGAATAGAGTGAGGGTCTTATGACCCATCATCAATGGGTATGTCATAGAAATTAAAGTGGTCAGCAATCATACATGGAGGAAGAAAATGGCATGGTGACGTGGCTTTTGAGGCTCTCCTTTTCTCTCTCATATTTAGGTACTTAATTAACTTTTTTTCAGATATTAGAAGCAATAATACTAAGAAAAACTTTAATTATATAAGTGAAGATTACTTTAGTAGGTCTGTGAGAAAACTTGATCCCAAGTACAATTCTTTTTGTGAAATAAGACAGAATTCTTTTTATACATCAATCCAAAATCAGTTACTTAGAAAATAAATCTATCTGGGCTGAGTTTAAATGAATTATTCTTGAAGTGCTAATAATTTTTACATAGTAAAAATACCGTTAATCTCTCTCATACCACAAACTAGTTCATAATGTTCATAGTGTGTCTGCAGTGTTACTATATGATCTCATTATGAATTAAGCCATCACCTGGGAAGAAGCTTCATGAGATCCTCGTCAAAGGAATTTGAAAATGTGCCCATCACACAAACAGGTAGTTGTCATGTTTGTGGGGCAGACTGTCTATGTCATTGAAAGACCTTGTATCTGACCTGAAACTTCTGAAAGCTTTCTCTAGCACAAAGAGAAATGCACTACTTCAGAACATTCTGATGTATCTGCCTGTTCTTTGCATATGCACACACTGCAAGTAGAACCATAGACCATGATTACTTTATTGTATTTTGAAATGTTACAGCTTTTTCTTTAAGTTTCTTCTTTTAGTAGTTTTCCTGACCACATGTGCTTATGAAAATGAGGTTTGTTGAATCAGTTAAAGATACTGTTTGAACATTAGAATATTGCAAATTCAGTGTACCTGTTTTTAAGAATCATCCCCTTGCCTCCCTACTGCTTTTTCTTCCCTTCCCTCCCCTTCCGTTCCCTTTCCTTTCCTTCCCTTCCTTTCCCCTCTCCTTTTCTCATCTCTCCTCTTCACTCTTCTCCTCTTTACCATTTCCTTCTCTTCTCCCTCTGCACCTCCCTGCTGAAACACCACACACTATGGTGTGTTATTAAATTCCTCCTGTGCATTTTCATCTTTATTGAAGTACAGGCAATGTTAGTCAAAGGAATTATTTACATAATTTTGTCATTGACACTGTTACAATGCTCTTATAACATACACAAACTTAAGGGCTCAAGCATCTCTAGGTGATGTAATTAATGAATTATATTATACTGTAATGTAAGTAGTCTATCATTGACAAAACTACATCTACATAACTAAGTATTCATAATTTATCTCAACTGGGCATTTTGGTCTTCAGAAACCATGAATGGGGCAGGTTTCATAATGAAAGTTTGTTGCACATGATGGGTTAAGGTAAAAGCACAGGTCTTTAACGTTCTTGTCATAGGATTTATTACATAGGTCATGATGCCATTTATGAAGAAGACAGTTGATCTGTGTGTTTACATTGGAGGCAATGCCTACAACCCTTCTGGTTATCTTAGTCTTCAAACCAATGTGAATCTCAGTAGGACAACCTCTGACAAGTGGGTAAGTGGGAGTCAATGGAAACGTCAGCACTCAAGTTTGTCCTGGGTTCTATACCATCCATTCTTCAGCACAGGTTATTTAACGCTAAGTCAAGGGCAAAGAACATATGATCAGTGTCATTTCTGAAGGGATCTGGTCATTTACTGAGGTAAAACTGTCGCTTTAAATGAGCTTGTGGCCTAAGTTAGTGTTTAGTTTACCTGGTAATTGCTGCTAATGTCCCCTCTGCTGTATTATGCCAATAAGCAGCCATGTCATAACATAAGAGGAAGGACTCAGATTTTTATTGTTCAAAGCCAAATCATAAATGAGTTTCATTTTTCATTGTCATCAAGATACTGTTCAGAAGTTTCTTCTTTAGCCAAAAAAGAATTTTGCTAAATTCTGGGGTGGTGAGATGCTTCAGCAATCAAAGGCTCATACTGCTCACACAGAATATGATTGAGATCTCAGCACCCATATTGGGTAGCTTAAAGTGACATGCAATGCCACTTCCAGGGGTTCTGATGCATCTGGCCTCTGCAGTTACCCACACAATTCCATATACCATTGTCTTAGTTAGGGTTTTATTGCTATGAAGAGACACCATGAACAAGACAGCTCTTATACTGGGATAACATTTAAATGGGATTGGCTTACAGGTTCAGAGGTTTAGTCCATTATCATCTTGACAGGAAGTATGGCAGTGTCCTGGCAGGCAGGGCACTGGAGGAGTTGAGAGTTCTACATCTTGTTCCAAAAGCAAACAGGAGGAGACAGCCAGTTAGGAAGAGTCAAACCCCACCCTTACAGTAATACACTTCTTCCAATAAGGCCACACCTACTACAAGGAGGCCACACCTCCTATGCCACTCCCTGGCCCAAGCATATTCAAACCACCACAAGCCCCATAAAATGCACACATATATAATTAAAAATGTAATAAATTCTTTTAAAAATTCAAGTTAGTCTACATTTTAGCATGGTGGGGAAAGGGAGTCATGGGAGCCTGAGGAGCTATTGAAAAATGATGGATTCTGTGGAGAACTGTCACTGACACCTTACCCGTCCAGTTAGAAGTAAGGAGGCAAACAACGAGCTCTTCCCCATGCAGTTTTATTAGGATCCTTGTAATCTTGCTTGTTACATCTTACTTATTTCTACTTACACTTTATTAGTTACATCTTCTTTCTTACATCTTACTTATTACTATTTCTACTTACTCCTATTCCTATTCTTAGTTCTATTCCTACATCTTACTTCTATCCTTACATACTTACTCCTATCATACTTACTCTTCTATATCCCATACTTACTCTTCTACCCCATCACCAGCCCTAATTCTACATACTTACTTACTATCTCTACGTACTTACTCTTCTAAATTTACATCTTACCTCTAACCCATCACCAGCCCTAATTCTACATACTTACTCCTATCTCCACATACTCCACATACTTACTCTCTCCAGTCTCTCTCCAGTCCCCAGCCTTTGTGGGTTAAATACTTTCCCTGGTCCCAATCAGCATCAGCTACGTGGCAAAGAATAATAGGCTGCGGGAAAATCATACCAGCTTGCATCACAAACTAGAGGCACTCAGCTTCTCCAACTAAAGGCTTGATTATCAATGCTCTCTGCTCTGGCCAGAAACCAGGTGTTCAAAATATATGTATATAGGGTGGCAGCTGCAGCTCCCCCACCGAGAACAGGTCAACATTTTTAACATTTCAGCCTCTGGTACTTATACTAGAGACTATCAGCTCCAGGAGATGGCCCTATACTCATGAGCAGATGGGAAGCGCAAATTGTAGTAGATGGGTTGTTAAAAATAATAAAGAATGACTTTCTAAGGCTGGAACAGCTGGGAGGCACAGGCAGTAGAAGCAGTAGAGCAACTGAGACAGGGTCCTTTCTACCTCTATCTGCACCTAGGAGGTGTGCCTCTTCCACAGCCTTCTGTGCAGCTTTCCTGCCAGGGACTCATACAAGATCAAGATCTCTCCAGTGACTTTCTAAGGCAGGACCAGCCTGGAGGCACAGCCCACAAAAGCAGCAGAGCAGCTGCGTCAGGGTCCTTTCTATCTCTATCTAGGCCAGGAGGGACAACTGATCCACAGCCCTCTGTGCACGGGTCTTACCAGGGGAGAGCTGATCTCCCAGCAGTGCTGACACAGGCTTATAGACCCACAGGAGGAACAAGCTCCAGCCAGAGACAACAAGAATATCTAACACCAGAGATTACCAGATGGTGAAAGGCAAACACAAGAATCTTACCAACAGAAACCAAGACTACTTGGAAACATCAGAAACTAGTACTCTCACTACAGAAAGTCCAGGATACCCTAACATGACAGAAAATCAAGATTTGGATATAAAATCATATCTCATGATCATAATAGAGGAATTTAAGAAGGACATAAATAATTCTCTTAAAGAAATACAGAACACAGGAAAACAGGTACTAGCACTTAAAGAGAAAACACAAAAATCCCTTAAAGAATTACAGGAAAGCACAACCAAACAGATAAAGGAATTGAACAAAACCATCCATGATCTAAACATGGAAGAAGAAACAATTAAGAGATCACAACGAGAGACAACTATGGAGATAGAAAACCTAGGAAAGGCTTTCCTGCAAGCGGAGAGCCTGCCTTCAAGGAGTGCTTTATCCCAGGGACTCAGGTGAAATCCACCATTTTCTCTCCAGTGACTTTCTAAGGCGGGATCATCCTGAAGGCATGGGCCTCACAAGTTGCAGGGAAGCCTGGTCAGGATCATTTCTACTTTAGACCACACCTAGGAGGGACAACAGACCCACAGCCCTCTTTGCACCTTTCCTACAAGTGGAGATCCTATCTCCAGGGTGTGCTCTGACCCCAGGACTCAGGATAGACAACTGATCCATAGCCCACTGCACACAGGTCTTACCTAAGGAGAGCTGATCTCCCAGAAGGGTTGACACAGGCTTACAGAGCCACAGGAGGAACAAGCTCCAGCCAGAGACAGTAAGAACATCTAATACCAGAAATCAACAGATGGCGAAAGGCAAATGCAAGAAAATTACCAACAGAAACTGAGACAACTTGGCTTCATCAGAACCTAGTACTCCCACCACAGCAAGTCCTGGATATCCCAAAACACTGGAAAACCAAGATTTGGATCTAAAATCATATCTCACAATGGTGCTACAGGAATTTAAGAAGGACATGAATAACTCCCTTAAAGAAATAAAGGAGAACACAGGTAAAGAGGTACAAGCCCTTAAAGAGGAAACAAAAAAATCCCATAAAGAATTACAGGAGATCACAAGTAAACAAGTAGAAGCCTTTAAAGAGGAAGCACAAAAATTCCTTAAGAAATTATAGAAAAACACAAACAAACATGTGAAGGAATTGAGCAAAATCATCCAGGACCTAAAAATGGAAGTAGAAACAATTAAGAAATCACAAAGAGAGACAACTCTGGAGTTAGAAATCTTAGGAAAGAAGTCAAGAAACATAGTTGCAAGCATCACCAACAGAATACAAGACATAGAAGAGAGAATCTCAGGGGCAGGAGATACCATAGAAAACATTGGCACAACAATCAAAGAAAACGCAAAATGCAAAAAGTTCCTAACCCAAAACATCCAGGAAATTCAGGACACAATGAGAAGACCAAACCTAAGGATAATAGGTATAGAAGAGAGTGAAGACCTCCAACTTAAAGGGCCAGTAAATATCTTCAACAAAATTATAGAAGAAAACTTCCCTAACCTAAAGAAAGAGATGCCCATGAACATACAAGAAGCCTACAGAATTCCAAATAGACTGGACCAGAAAAGAAATTCCTCCCATCACATAATAATCAAAACACCCAATGCACAAAACAAAGAAAGAATATTAAAAGCAGTGAGGGAAAAAGGTCAAGTAACATATAAAGGCAGGCCTATCAGAAATACACCAGACTTCTCACCAGAGACTATGAAAGCTAGAAGATCCTGGGCAGATGTCATACAGACCCTAAGAGAACACAAATGCCAGTCCAGACTACTATACCCAGAAAAACTCTCAATCACCATAGATAGAGAAACCAAAGTATTCCATGACAAAACCAATTTCAAACGATATATTTTCACAAATCCAGCCCTTCAAAGGGTAATAAATGGAAAACACCAACACAAGGAGGGGAACTACATCTCTGAAAAAGCTAAAGTGTAATCTTCCAACAAAACTAAAAGAAGATAACCACATGAACGAAATCCAGCTCTAACAACAAAAATAACAGGAAGCAACAATTACTTTTCCTTAATATCTATTAATATTAATGGACTCAATTCCCCAATAAGAAGACATAGACTTTTAGATTGCGTATGTAAATGGGACCCAACATTTTGCTGCATACAGGAAACCCACCTGAGTGACAGCAACAGACACTACCTCAGAATAAAAGGCTGGAAAACAATTCTCCAAGCCAATAGTCCCAAGAAAAAAGCTGGAGTAGCCATTCTAATGTCAATAAAATCGACTTTCTCCCTAAACTGATCAAAAAAGATAAGGAGGGACACTTCATATTCATCAAAGGTATGATCTATCAAGATGAATTCTCAATTCTGAAACTCTATGCTCCAAATCAAAGGGCATCTACATTCATAAAAGAAACTTTACTAAAGCTCAAAGCACACATTCCACCGCACACAATAATCGTGGAAGATTTCAACACTCCACTCTCTACAATGGACAGATCGTGGAAACAGAAAATAAACAAGGACACAGTAAGACTAAGAGAAGTCATGAAACAGATGGATTTAACAGATATCTATAGAACTTTTTATCCTAAAACAAAAGGATATACCTTCTTCTCAGCACCTCATGGTACCTTCTCCAAAATTGACCATATAATTGGTCACAAATCAGGCCTCAACAGATATAAGAAGATTGAAGTAATTCCTTGCATCCTATCAGATAACCACAGACTAAGGCTGCTCCTCAGTAACAACATAAACAATGGAAAGTCTACATAAACCTGGAAGTTTAACAATACTCTACACAATGATAACTTGGTCAAGGAAGAAATAAATAAAGAAATTAAAGAGTTTCTAGAGTTTAATGAAAACTTACATATACCCAAACTTATGGGACACAGTGAAAGCAGTCCTAAGAGGAAAACTCATAGCATTAAGTGCCTCCAAAAAGAAGCTGGAGAGCATACAACAGCAATTTGACAGCACATCTGAAAGCTCTAGAACAAAAAGAAGCAAATTCACCCAAGAGGAGTCAAAGGCAGGAAATAATCAAACTCAGGGCTGAAATCAAACAAATAGAAACAAAAAGAACTATACAAAGAATCAACCAAACCAGAAGCTGGTTCTTTGAGAAAATCAACAAAATAGATAAACCCTTAGCCATACTAACTAGAGGGCACAGAGACAGTATCCTAATTAACAATTGAAGCACTTGAAGTCCTAGCTGGACAACAAAAGGAGATCAAAGGGATACGAATTGGACAGAAAGAAGTCAAATTATCACTATTTGCTGATGATATGATAGTATACTTAAGTGACCCCAAAAATTCCACCACAGAGCTTCTAAACCTGATAAGCAACTTCAGCAAAGTAGCTGGATATAAAATTAAGTCAAGCAAATCAGAGGCCTTCCTCTACATAAAGGATAAACAGGCAGAGAAAGAAATTAGGGAAACAACACCCTTCCCAATAGTCACAAATAATATAAAATACCTTTGTGTGACTCTAACTAAGCAAGTAAAAGATCTATATAACAAGAACTTCAAGTCGCTGAAGAAGGAAATTGAAGAAGATCTCAGAAGATGGAAAGACCTCCCATGCTAATGGATTGGCAGGACTAATTTAGTAAAAATGGCCATCTTGATGAAAGAAATCTACAGATTCAATGCAATCCCCATCAAAATTCCAACTCAATTATTCTTCACAGACTTGGAAAGAGCAATTTGCAAATTCATCTGGAATAACAAAAAACCTAGAGTAGCAAAAATTATTCTCAACAATAAACGAATCTCTGGTGGAATCATCATCCCTGAACTTAAGCTGTACTACAGAGCAATTGTGATAAAAACTGCATGGTGTTGATACAGTGACAGGCAGGTGGATCAGTGGAAAAGAATTGAAGACCCAGAAATGAACCCACATACCTATGGTCACTTGATCTTTGACAAAGGACTTAAAACCATGCAGTGGAAAAAAGGCAGCATTTTCAACAAATGGTGCTGGCTCAAGTGGCAATTAGCATGTAAAAGAATGCAAATCGAACCATTCCTCTCTCCTTGTACAAAGCTCAATTCCAAGTGGATCAAGCACATACACATAAAACAAGATACACTGAAACTAATAGGAAAAAAAATGGGGAAGAGCCTTGAGCATATAGACAAAGGGGAAAATTTCCTGAACAGAACACCAATAGCTTATGCATTAAGATCAAGAATTGAAAAGTGGTACCTCATATAATTACAAAGCATCTGTAAGGTAAAGTACACTGTCAATAGAACAAAACTACTACCAACAGATTGGGAAAAGATCTTTGTGAATCCTATATCCAATAGAGGGCTAATGTCCAATATATATAAACAACTCAAGAAGTTAGAGTCCAGAAAACCAAATAACCATATTACAAAATGGGGTACAGAACTAAACAAAGAATTCTCAACTGACAAATACTGAATGGCTGAGAAGTGCCTAAAGAAATGTTCAACATTCTTAGTCATCAGGAAAATGCAAATCAAAACAACACTAAGATTCCACCTCACACCAGTCATAATGGCTAAGATCAAAAACTCAGGTGACAGCAGATGTTGGAGAGGTTGTGGATAAAGAGGAACACTCCTTCATTGCTGGTGGAATTGCAAGCTGGTACAACCACTCTGGAAATCAGTTTGGTGGTTCCTCCGGAAATTTGACACAGTCCTACCAGAGGACCCAGCTATACCACTCCTGGGCATATACCCAGAAGATGTTCCAACATATAATAAGGACACATGCTCCACTATGTTCATAGCAGCCTTATTTATAATAGCCAGAAACTGGACACAACCCAGATGTCCTTCAACAGAGGAATGGATACAGAAAATGTGGTACATCTACACAATGGAGTACTACTCAGCTATTAAAAACAATGAATTTATGAAATTCTTAGGGAAATGGATGGATCTGGAGAATATCATCCTGAATGAGGTAACCCAATCACAAAAGAACACACATGATATGCACTCTCTGATAAGTGGATATTAGCCCAGAACCTCAGAATACCCAAAATACAATCCAGAAACCACAAGAAACTCAAGACGAAGGAAGACCAAAGTGTGGATACTTTGTTCCTTCTTAAAAGGAGGAGGGAACAAAATACCCATGGAAAGGAATTACAGAGACAAAGTATGGTGCAGAGACTGAAGGAAGGACAATCCAGAGACTGCTCCACCTGGAAATCTTTCCCATATTCAATCATCAAATCCAGACACTATTGTGAAAACCAGCAAGTGTTGGCTGACAGGAGCTTGATATAGCTGTCTCAGGAGAGGCTCTGACAGTACCCCACTAATGCAGAAGTAGAGGCTCACAGCCATCCATTGGACTGAGTACATGGTCCCCAATGAAGGAGCTAGAGAAAGGATCCAAGGAGCTGAAGGGTTTGCAGCCCCTTTGGGCGATCAACAAAATGAATTAACTAGAACCCTCAGAGTTCCCAGGGACTAAACCACCAACCAAAGAGTACACATGGAAGGACTTATGGCTCCATCTGCATATGTAGCAGAGGATGGCCTAGTTAGTCATCAATGAGAGGAGATGCCCTTGGTCCTATGAAGATTCTATGCCCCAATGAAGGGGATGGCCAGTGCCAGGAAGCAGGAGAGGGTGGGTTGGTGAGCAGGAGGAAGGGGGAAGGAGCAGGTTTTTGTTTCTTTTTTTCTGGAGGGGAAACCACGAATGGAGATATCATTTGAAGTGTAAATAAAGAAAATATCTAGCAAAAATAATAATAATTATAATAAAGGAAGGATAAAAAGCTCAAGGGGATGGATATCTGAGGATGAATCTAGAAGGAATTAGGAGGGTTCTGATCAAATGCATTGTATAAAATTGTCAATTAATTAATTTATTTTTTGAAATATTTCATGCATTCAGTTTAATTCATTCAAATAATAAATAAAATTAAAAAATATTACATTAAAACAGATACTGCAATTTTACATAGTTCTGTTCAGAAAATAACTTATATTTACATTAATGGAGAGTTCATGTGTCAAGTAACATCATTTGAAGGCCTTTATTGTGTCCATATTGAATGAAAAGATGTATCAGCATTTTTATGTTCTTATCTATTATATGAGATGTAGGTGAGAAAAACTACAGTGTACTTGACAGCCTTGTAAAACACAAAGATGTTTTCGGTTCCAGACTGTATTCTTAATAGTACAATTTGTTTCATAGTAAAAATAGAAGGATCTAAAATTGGTGAAATTAGAAACATCTAAATAGTTTCTTATTTCTGCCTTTCTCCAATTCCTATTAAAAAACAAAAACAAACAAAAACAAAAAACCAACCAACCAACCAAACAAACAAACATAAAACAAAAAACCCAGCCTTTTTAGTGTAGAACTCAATGAGGTTTGCCAGAAGTAAGCTAGCAGCTCACAGAACGGAATTACTCAGTATTTTCCTGATATACTTATTCATCTTTAGGAGCTTTGGCATCCAAACCATACCCCGCCAGCATGCATACTGTGAGCCCCTTTCATTAACTTATTGCATTGAGAGAAAACTTGCATTTCTCACCTTTGCAGCAACTGAACAGAACCATGTGTTTTTCCAAATATGTTTTCTTTAAAATATGTTCAGAGAAGTCTATTGGTAAGATTTGGGATACTTTAAATTAATTATCAGCTGAAAGGCTTTCTGCAAGATGTTTCTACATAAAACTAAAACGTTTTCCCTGGTAACTGTTGGGAAATGAGTTGCTATTTTCTAGCTTCTGTTTCATTTTGTTTACTGTTAGCAGAAGAGCTGGTGGGAGGATTGTCAAAGTATCTCTAAATTTGCTGTTGAACACCTTTCTTAAAACAAACAAACAAACAAAAACAAACACAAAACTAAATCACATTGGACCTGAGACCTAGTTTAAGAAAGTCTGTCAAGGTTTTTATGAGTAAAATACTTCTGATCTCATTTCAATTTTGCATACCTTTTTCTAGTCTGAAAACCTCCACAGAATGATATAATTTAAAAAATACCCTAATAGAAAGTTGTTACTGGTGAAGACTCACCATTTCTGTGACATAAAAGTAAGACATGGAGAGATAGCCCATTAATTCTTACTTACCATTGATCACAGAGGAAAACTGAAGTGTATTCCCACAGACAGGTAAAATCTCCTGAGTAGCCCGTGGTATTTTGTTGAGTCTGAAGATAATGATATTAAATCAGAAAAAGAAAGCTAGAGGAGAAAGTGATTGCACTTAATTGAAAATTCTATTGAGGTTAAAATCATGCTATTTATTAAAAAGCTTTTCAATGATTACGTAAATCATACCTTAATATCTGTTTGGGGGCTGACTTTCTTTTGCTGTTTCATTATTTTGAGCTCATTTGGAACATTGTTTTCACTATTGCAGTTTACAAATCAGAATTATAAGTGATTTCCTGGTTGTTGCTGCTGTAAACTTAGCCATTTTGATCTTTCTCTTTCCTCTCCTCTACTGTTTCTACACATCAGTTTTCATATTCAAGTTAGTAAGATCCAAGTAAGATATGGAAAACATCTTAATCTTTTGCTGTTTAACATCATCTTCTGCAAACCATCTTGTCAAGCTTTGCCACTCTACTGATAAAGCATTTGCTTCTTAGGTTCACTTGAGCTTATCTTTGGGGAATCAGTGTGAACAAGCCGGTAAAGGTGATTTAATAACAGAGAGCTCTCATGTTCTTCTCACTCCTGACTTTATTCCAGACTGTTCCGAGGTGCACTTATTAGTCTCTTTGTAGCTAAGTAAAGAGGGGTGGAGGGAAAGGGAGAGTTAGAGTTGCTGAAGGTGTGGTTCAGATCTGGACTCTAAAGTGTGTCTTGATTTGATTTTCATTTTCTCCCTCGAGTCTTCAGGAAAATTAAATTTGCAAGATTCTCAGATAATGTAACCACCCTCCACCCATGGCCCTTCACCCATTACTTCTTGAATTGTAATCAGTATATTTTTATTATTTTC
Source organism: Mastomys coucha (assembly GCF_008632895.1). Classification (NCBI taxonomy): domain Eukaryota; kingdom Metazoa; phylum Chordata; class Mammalia; order Rodentia; family Muridae; genus Mastomys; species Mastomys coucha. Next base: position 3,635,320 of record NW_022196897.1, read on the forward strand.
ATCATTTTTCTGAGTTTGCATTTTGGCAAATACAGAAGGAATTTTCTCCTTCAGTGAGGAGTACATGGATACATTCCAAACAGATGTGCACAAGAGAGACTACAACTACTTCATTGCCAACCAAATAATAGCAGTATTTTGTTAATTATGATTAATGCCTGCTGTAGGAAGTGGTACAAGAGAAGGAAAAAGAATTTTCTTATTAATTCTGAAGTGAAAGGTAGTTTATAATTTACATGGCGAGTAGAAAGTATCTGTGAAAATTACAGTAGTAGAAAACTGTGGTTTTCCCCATTGGTAATAAGGAGAGGTCAGGATAGTCAGAAATTAGTGATTTATTTTTAAGAGTTTTTTTTTCTGCCATTACAAATTAAATTTTTACTCACCAGATGTACTGGCTGGTTTTGTGTGTCAACTTGACACAGGCTGGAGTTATCACAGAGAAGGGAGTTTCAGTTGGGGAAGTGCCTCCATGAGACCCAGCTGTGGGGCATTTTCTCAATTGCACCTTATGGGTGGTGCCATCCCTGGGCTGGAGGTCTTGGGTTCTATAAGAGAGCAGGCTGACCAAGCCAGGAGAAGCAAGCCAGTAAGGAACATCTCTCTCCATGGCCACTGCATCAGCTTCTGCTTCCTGACCTGCTTGAGTTCCAGTCCTGACTTCCTTGGTGATAAACAGCAATATGGAAGTAAGCCGAATAAACCCTTTCCTCCCCAACTTGCTTCTTGGTCATGATGTTGTGCAGGAATAGAAACCCTGACTAATACACTAGATAATGATTTTTATTGTTAAAAATCATTAATTAAAGTGATAATCTTTATATCAGACTAGGTAAATGGTGTTTGATATTTTGCACTTCTTGGTAAAAACTCAATTATCCTAAGAATTGGAAGAGGGATAGACCTATCCCTCATTTTGGCACTAAGTTTATATGATTACAATTCTCAGGATCATTTCATTACCTAATATGTTGTACTGCCCAGCTCCCTCAAAACCTTATTTTAAACTTAACCATTTATAAGATCAGCTCCAGTCCAACCTAATTAGTATTCATATATCTTTAGCACCATGTAGTGATTCACTTCAGTTTTATTATAGTACATACCTAATATTTAAATTATTTTATTACTCTACTACATTTCACATCCTTCCCCAATTATAGTATGGGTTATTTTTATAGAGTAGCATGGGCCTTCTCTGTGATTTCTTTAAGGCAATCACAATATTTCTAGGAACTAAAGAAATGTTTAGAGCATATTTCTTAGAAATTAATAATCTAAAAGAATATAAATTCTGACTTCAAGTAGTACCAGGAATACTGATGGACTCAAAGTGAATTCCACAAAAGTACACCATAATGTAGAAACATTTAAGAAAGAAGTCATTCAAGAATTTATAAGAAATATGTTGCCTTCAAAGAATCACTTTTAGTCCTCAGTAATACAAAGAATGGGAACCAGCTAAAATGAGGTATTATCTTTAGAATTTGGAAGACAGCATCTGTCAATCAATTCTTTGCCATTGTAATAAGACTATTTTCTATTAGTGTATGAGCTTTCCATTGTATGTGACTAACCACTACAAATGAAGTGACTCAAACAATGTTCATTTACTTAAATTAGCTCTTTGCATTGGTACAGCATCTGCTGATTGCACTAAGTAAAGACCAACAGTTTTTAATCAAATTTTCATGCTTGCATGGATGGAATTCTGGAGCTAGTTCACCCTCACAGTAGGACAGCTCTGTCTCATAGTGCTGGAGACCAGAACTAAGGATGGTATGGCTTGCTTCTTGGCTTAGCACCTAATAAGGCTGTATTCAAAACATCTGTTGATATGACATTCCTCTCCAGACTGTGAAAATAGCTATTTCTTGGCCTCTTCAGGTTGTCAGCATTACTGGGTTCCTTGTGGCTGCAAGACCAAGGTTCTTGTATGTTTTTGCTGCTTAGAGCTTCTCTTTACTTGAGTTATGTATATTCCTACTCACATATTCTCTATCTTTAAACTAGCCCTGGGATTTCAAGCCTTTAATTTTGTTTTCTCCCTCCCATTTTTTCTTTATGATGATGGAATACATATAATATAAAATTTAACAGCTGACGATGTAAGTAAATAAGTAAAGTACATACCTTTGGTTATGAAGCTGGGAATTAAATCCCCAGCACTGCATAAAACCTAGAATGGTTGTTGTTCATAGTTATAATCCAAGCACGCAGATGCTCAAGGCAGGAGAATTAGGAGTTCAAGGTCATCCTTATGCACAGTCAGCCTGGGTTAAGTTATTCTTGACTTCAAAAATAAAATGTAGTCTTAAGCATCTTTACTGTGCTATAGGCAGTATTTATGTATCCACATTGTCACAGAACCATCACCACCATCCATCTCCAGTGCCTGTCAGTCCCTCTGAAATCCTATCAAACAATAGCTCTTTGTTCTCTTTTCTTTTATCCACAAGCCAATACTGTTCTATTGTCTCTATACAGAAGTTGCACGCCTCTAAACACCTCATATAAATGAGCTATATAGTGTTCTATTGCTGAATATTGACCTGTTTCACATAAGATAATGTCCTGAAGTTTTATGTGTATCATACCATATGACAGAATTTCTTTTTATTAAAGATAGAATAATAGCCTTTTTATGTATATTCTACCTTTTATTCATTCTTCTTTGTGTGAATACTTGAGTTACTCTTATACTCTGGTCTTTGTGAACAATGCCTTTGTGAGAATTAGTGTTCAAGGCTTTCATAACGTCCTTTGAATTCCTTCTAGTGTATAGCCCAAATTGGAATTATTGCTTCAGCTATATTGATTCAAAGTGTCCTCACTCTTTGAGTACTTGCCATTCTTTTCCATAAGAGCTATGAAATTTTACATCTCTATTAATAGGACATGAGCATTTGATTTCTTTGTATCATGAAATTTCATATATGAATATATTTTTATTAGAGCATCAAATTGCACAAAGTGGACTTCATTATGGTGTTTGCATCATTCATGTAATGTACTTTGCTCATACCCATCTTCTTTTTATCCTCTGTTATCTTACATTTCCCCTCAACCCAGATCTCTTCTGCCTTTCCTGTTTGTCTCCCTTCAGCTTTCTGTTTGCTCCTGTGACCTCTTAGGTTCAACACTTAATGGCTTATTTCCTGTTTCTGATCTATACCTTGATCCATTTTCCAGCAGTTAACATGATTTATTTCTTTGGTATGGCTAAATAATATTTTATTGTTCACACATGTGAGGAAAGACAGAAAGAGAGAGAGAGAGAGAGAGAGAGAGAGAGAAAGAGAGAGAGAGAGAGAGAGAGAGAG
>NW_022196897.1:3638652-3640956 GCF_008632895.1 Mastomys coucha
GAGAGAGAGAGAGAGAGAGAGAGAGAGAGAGAGAATGTTTGTAAACTCCACTGGCTTCATAACTCGGCTATTCAATGGTAATGTGAACAGCTTAGGTGGCAAGTATCTATGTTGTATGTTGGCATTGATTCTTCAGGTAGATGCTATGACTGAAAGAGCAGGATCATTTTGTACTTGTTTGTTTGTTTGTTTGTTTGTTTGTTGAGAAACCTCATATGGCTTCCATAGCAACTGGATTAAATTGAATTCCCAGCTACAAGGCATAAGTATCTTTTTCCTTTTTACTTCTTTATAGTTATAAGATAAGATTGAGTATGCATGTAATTTTAATTTGTACATTCCTGCTGGCAGAAGATGGTGAACATATTTAACACATTTTCTTGTATTAGTCGATCATTTGTTATTCTTTTTAGCATGCCTCTTAAGTTAATTTGCCCCTTTATTGATTAGATTATTTGTTTTTTTTTTTGTGCTTAAAGTTTTCAATTCTTTGTATATCCTTGATAATAACTACTTGCAGGTTTAATAGCTAACAAATATTTTCTCTCATGTCTCTCAATTCTCTTATTTTTTTATTTTTTGAGGTTTTTTGTTGTTTTGTTTTGTTTTTGTTTGTTTGTTTGAGATGGGATCTTATGTATGTTTGGCTGGCCAAGACTCACTATATAGACAGACTGGCCTCAAATTCATAAATATCCACATGCTTTTGCCTCTTGAGTGTTTGGATTAAAGTGGTATGCAAACAGGTTTGGTATGTACAGAAATGTAATTTGCTGAAATCCCATTTGTCAATCTTTGTTTTGATGTCCTGAGCAATTGATGTCTTACACAGTATTCTTTTGCCTGTGTCTACATCATGGAAGTTTTCCTTTATTTCTTTCTTTAGTATGTAAAGGAACTAGATCCATTTGACTTAACCTTTATACTGGCTAAGAAATGGGGATCTATTTTCAGTGTTGTATATGTGGATATCCAGTGTCCAACATTCTGTTTTGAATTTATGATTTGAGCTATTCACTAAAGATCCCGTCTTAAAGGTGTGTGGGCTTATTTCTGGGTCTTCTACTATATTCCACTAGCTCATATGCCAGGAATGAAACCAATATCACACTGCTTTAGTTGTTGTAGATCTGTTAGATTTTTTAAATAGGATAATATCCTATAGTTTCACTGCTCAAGATTGATATTCAGGGAATTTTATGCTCCAATACAAATTTTCATTTTTGTTTATCTTATCTCTATGATCTCTATCAAGTGTCATTTGTAGTTTGATGGGGATTGCACTGAATCTGTGGGATACTTTGCTAAATGGCAGTTTTAAAAATAATGATTTTCACAGTCAGGCATATTGGACTGTGACTATCTTTATGCCATTTCAATTTCTTTCTTTGGTGCTTGATATTTTTTTCTCTGTAGAAGCCTTTCATCACCATGGTAAGAACAGGTGTTGTATTCTCTTCAGAGGCTATTGTAAACAGGTTAGTTTCCTGTTTCCTTTATTTCTTTCTCAGTAGGTTCACTATGGGCAAAGAAGAAAAGCAATTGATTTCTTGTTTGTTGACATTGTATCCTGCTGAATGCTTAATTTGTTGGGTTTTTTCCCAACCTGACAATCTCTCCATGGTCTTTAGAGTCTTATAGTTATAGGTTCATATTGTCTGAAAATATGATCACATTGATATCTTCCTTACCTAGTTTCTATTCCTTATTTTTTTCTCTTGTCTTATAGCTTTGGCTAATATATAAAGTATTACATTAAAATAGAATCAGTAAGAATAGATATCCTTGTATCTTATTTTAAAACACACACACACATATATATATATGTGGGGAGCGGTGAAGCTGGAGAGACATTCGCCATGGCAAGATGGCGCCTACTTCCGCTGTCAACTCCTAGTAAACAACTGTTTGCGCATGTGCATAGAGAACTGTTTGTGCATGTGCGTAGAGTGTAAAAGATGCCATGTCACGGCCCATTTCGGGGCGTTACGTAGGGTAATGAGTGAACAGCCAATCATGGGTAGACACGCCACGCTGTGGGCAGACACGCCGCACTGTGGTGTATATAAGCAGTGCGGATTATTGGCTTGACCCTTTTTTTCCCTATGGATGAGGACAATAAACGTTGCTGCAGAAGGAACCTAGTGTCCGCATGTCTTCTTGCTGGTGAGACGACTGCGCAGGCTACATATATATATGTGTGTGTATACATATATATTATATAACATATAATATATAAATATATAGATAATTTATATATAACATATAATATATAATTTATATTTATATAATTTATATATATAT
>NW_022196897.1:3640966-3651960 GCF_008632895.1 Mastomys coucha
TATATATATAAATCTTTAATCTGGTGGGGTATAACATTACCTAGTTTCTTCAGGGCATTCATCATCATCATCATTCATCTTCTCAAATATCTTTTCCATGTCTATTAAAATGATTAAGTAATTTTTGTTTATGAATTTATTTATATTAAATTTGTTGATTTATTTGTGTTGTGTTAAGCTATCATTATATCCCTGATCTAAAACCATCTTGATCATAATATACAATACTTTTAGATGTTGTTAAATTAAAGTTGATAATAATTTGTGTATGAACTTTACATCTATGTTCAACAATGTCCCCACCCTCTTTCTGTCCACTTGTTCTTATAAAGTTTGGTATTAGGCTTGTTGTGTTGACTATATTTGAAAACACCTCTTCCATTTTTATTTTCTGCAATAATTTTAAAAAACCTGATATAAAAACCTTTAAAGTCTGATACAAAAGAGTAGCTCTGTCAGGTCCTAGGCTTTGGTTTTGGGAGCCTTTCTTTCCTTACCTTAAGTTCTATTTTCATATTTTTAAGAATCTCTTGTTTAAGCTTAGTACATAACACATACCTAGGGCCTTATTAACTTTTATTTTGGATAATTTCCTACATGTGTGCAATGTATTGCAATCATATTGATCTCCCTATTATCCTCTTTTCTTCTTTTATGCTCCTTCTCCTACTGACTCACTTAACTGGTTCCCTCCTATTGGTGTGTGAGTGTGTGTGTGTATGTGTTTCTCTGTGTGTGTGAGTGTGTTTCTCTGTGTGTGTGTCTATGTGTTTCTGTGTGTGTGTGTGTGTCTGTGTATCTCTGTGTGTGTGTGTGTGTGTCTATGGATCTGTGTGTATATGTTTCTGTGTTAGCATCTCTGTCTCTGTCTCTCTCTCTCTGTCTCTGTCTCTGTGTGTGTGTGTGTGATGTATGTGCAGATAGCCACAGTTCCTATGAACTGATTGTTGCAATATCCATATCTATCCATGTGTGTGTCTATGTGTTTCTCTGTGTGTGTGTGTCTGTGTAAGCATATCTGTGTGTGTGTGTGTGTGTGTGTGTGTGATGTGTGTGTGCAGATAGTCACAGCTCTTATGAACTCATTGTTTCTGTGTGTGTGTTTCTGTGTGTTTCTCTGTGTGTGTCTATGTGTCTGTATGCGTGTGTCTATGTGTTTCTGTGTGTGTGTCTATGGGTGTGTGTGTTTGTGTGAGCATCTGTCTCTCTCTCTCTCTCTCTCTCTGTATCTATGTGTTTCTGTGTGAGCATCTCTGTCTGTGTATATTTGTGTTGTGTGTATGCAGATAGCCTCAGATCCTATGAACTCATTGTTGCAATATCCATATCTATCTATGTGTGTGTCTATGTGTTTCTCTCTCTGTGTGTGTATCTGTGTGAGTATCTCTGTCTCTGTGTGTGTGTGTGTGTTGTGTGTGTGCAGATAGCCACAGCTACTATTAACCCATTGTTTCTGTGTGTGTGTCTGTGTATCTCTGTCTCTGTCTCTCTGTCTCTCTGTCTCTCTGTCTTTGTCTCTCTCTCTCTCTCTCTCTCTCTCTCTGTGTGTGTGTGTGTGTGTGTGTGTGTGTGTGTGTGTGTGTGTGTGTGTGTGCAGATAGCACAGCTCCTATGAACTTATTGTTGCAATATCCATATCTATCTGGAAGACAGCACTTGATAACTCCTCACCCTGTCCTCTGGCTTTTGTGATGTTTTCACCTCTTCTCCCATGATGCTCCCTGGGCTCTGGAGAGATAACATAGATGCCTCAACAGTCACTTATCCTTAGAACCATGTCCATCTAAGAGTCTCTGCAGTAACAACTGATTGCTATAAAAACAAACAAACAAATAAACAAATAAAACAAAAACTCCCGTGACCATGGCTGGAAGAGCATTCACTAGTCTATGTATATAAACATAAACACTTAGAAGGCAGAGTTATCACATGCTTATTTAGCAAAACATCAGTATGGGATCCCCTCTGGGGCCTGTGATGTAGCTAGACACAGGCTTTTGGATCAGTATATGATACCAAGCATGTATACCCTCCTTTTCTAGATTTTTGCAATATCCTATTTTATAAGTTAAAATGTATAATAATTCAAATATTAATTAATATTCATTTTATGGAATGAATATATACAAAAGAGTATACAAAAAAGGTGTTAATAAAAATAATTTATTTCATATTTATTTAACATGTAGGACTTGCTTCCTCACCTGTTACTCTGGTGTTTCCTTCACCACCCAGTTTTCTCTGAAGACATTTGTTACTGTGTTCATTAAGACTACATTGCTATTCTTATAGATATACTTATTAGGCATTTTATTGTTCTGTGTTTATCTATCATCTATCTATCAATCAATCTGTCTATCTATCTATCTATTTGTCATCTATCTTTGTACCTATGTATCCATCTATTTATTTATCACCTATCTATGTATCATCAATTATTTACTGATCTCCATTAATGCTACTCTCTGCAGCTCCTATGTATGGAAGGTGTTTTTTTCTATTTTATTGTCTTTTTCATTTTATTGGTATGGGGATGTTCCCTGTACCAATGTCTGTGTGTGTGTTAAGTATATACATAGAGTACATAATATCATGAATTGTGAATATCGGTTCTGGAATTTTACTCTTGCTGTAAACTAACAACTTCACATGCTATAATTCCTGGGATGCTGAAGGAAGTGGGGAATTCCTGTCTGACACAGATGGCCTTATCATTAAGGATATGTTACTCAATGTGGGTATTATTCTGAGCTGCTCTTTCCTGCCCCTTTGAGTGGGAAACAAAGAACTATAGGGGTATGTGCACAGGAAGTAGGTTTACATAGCAGTTGGGGATCTCAAGCTTTAAATGGAATGCCAACCAATTTGTTTATTTCTAAATTTTATGAAAACTGGGCTTTTATTACATAGAAAAGTCAGTTGTCCTATGCAAAGAATAGATTTGTACTCTTTAATTATCCTTGAAAGGACAGCCTTCAACAAAATGGTATTCAATAGGTGGTTTCCATTATAAGAGGTTGCCAAAGCATGAGAAATGCATGGAGAATTGTCTAGTAACAGTCTAGTCTGTGTTGGACATGTCATAGGATTACTTTAAAACCATATTACAGTTATAAGCTTTTAATGGGAACATTTGTGGTTTAAATTTATTTTCACTGATAAATAAAATCACAAATTTATATATATTAAAATATCTGCATGATAGTACAATGAACCATTATTGTTTAAAAAGCAGTAATCCTGATGATCAAATGCTGTTCTTTTTTATACATTGGCTTTCTTTTAGAATATACAATTCTTTCTATTCACTATTACAGACTTCTTTTTCATTTAATCACTCATTTGCTAATCCTTTCTCTGTTATATATGTTAAATAGTTAATGAACATTAACTATTGATAAAGTCCAGAGTGCAATTACTTCAACCTTATCTTAACTTCAAGCATATAATCACCCCTGGCATAATAAAAGCTAAAATTAAAATTAAGTAGTTACTAAAGTAGACAACATGCTTTAAAATAAAGATACTGTATTATTGCACTTGAAATTTAAAATAATAACTGCCTAATCAAAGCACAGCCTAAATGAACATAAGCCACCACACTAGATTACTCAACTTTTAGTCTTCAGTGTAATAAAGAAAATATATAATAAACATTTTTTAAAAAAAGAACTCAAGAAAGTGTGTGTGTGTGTGTGTGTGTGTGTGTGTGTGTGTGTGTGTGTCTTATACATGTTGACGTTGATTCAGTATATATGCACATAGGAGTGTACATGTATGTATGAAGGTCAGAGGTCTATGGCAGGTGTCTTCCTTAAGTATTTTTCACCTTGTCTTTTTGTGACAGCATCTTTCTGAAGCTCCCCCTGTTGTTTCAGCTGATCTGGATAACCAATGAGTTACTCCACCTTTCTCTCCAACTCTCCTCCTAGCACCAAGGTTACAGATACTGCCTGTCATAGTTAGGGTTTCATTGCTGTGAAGAGATACCATGGCCAAGGCAACTCTTATAAAGGAAACCATAGTTTCAGAGGTTCAGTCCATTATCATAATGACAGGCAGCACGGCAGCTTGGTGCAAACATGGTCCTGGTAGAGCTAAGAGTTCTACATCTTGATCCAAAGACAGCTAGGAAAAGATTGGCTTCTGGAGACAGCCGAGTGGATACTCTCTTCTGCACCGGTTGGAGCTTGAGCACTAGGAGCCTGCCTTCATAGTGAAACACATCTTCCATTGAGGACATACCTATTGCAAGAAGGCCACACCTCCTAATAGCACCACATCCCATGAGCCAGACATATTTAAATACATGAATCTATGGGGGCCAAACCTATTCAAACTACCACCCTGCCATTCCAAAGTATTTACCTAAGTACTAAAGATCAAACTCAGTCACTTTACGTGACAGCCTCTTTAACTGACTGAGCCATCTATCCACTCTTTAGAAGAAACAAAGCTTAAAGAAGGAGAGAGTCAAACTTGATTACTATTACTATCTATGTTTATGTAGTTTTAAAATGGCATGTTATAATTGTTAAAAACTATTATTTGAAATAAAATTTTATTAATTCTTTGAGAATTTTTTATGAATTTCATATTGTATAATATGAGTCCCATTTATATCCCTATTTCTCTTTCCCATTATTACTGCCAGATATTCTTCCCCTACCCTGTTACCCACCTGTGTTATCTCTCTCTCTCCTTAAACCATTGAGTCCAGTTCCTATTACTCAACTACTCTTTAGTCTGGAGCCTCTCCTGAAGTGGGACCAATATATAAGGGGTCACAGTATTAAAGAAAATGGATTCTTTCTGTTCCAGAAGCTGTCAAATCCCAATAGTTCTTCAGCCAGTGGTGTATTTTTGTGTCTACTTTCCCCACTCCATGCTGGGATTTTTTTATCTGATTAGAGGTGTGTGCTGTCACAATCACTGGGTTCATATGTACATCTACCCTGTGATGTCTGGAAGACAGCTTCTTAAAAAGGCTCTTACAATTTTCTGTCACTTCTCCCCTGATGAACCCAGAGCATTGAGGCACAGGTATCTGGTATAAAAGTCTCATATAGAGTTAGGCACTAAAAAGACTCTTATTTTCTCTATATGTTGATCAAATGAAGGTTACTGTGTTAATTGACTTCTACATCAAAAAGAGGAACAGGGACTCTTGTAAGTTTTCTTCTAATTGCTACATTCAGGCAGCATGTGACACCTTATTTCCTCACACAAGTAAGTGTAACAAAACATTATTGAGGGCAGTAAGTAATTTTTCATGGGTATTTCTTGGGGAATATATAAGATAGTAGGTGTTTCAAGATGTTTTCCACAGAGAATCAATGGTTGTTGGCTCAGATATCTGTAATCTACAGTGGCAGCTTTTGAAATTTAAATTTATTTTATTTCACTGTTTCATGCATATGGTGCTCATTCTGCAGGAATGTTTGTGCATCACATGTTTACCTGGTACCCAGGAATGATAGAAGATAGTGTTAAATGCGCTGGAGGTGGGCTATCAGACAGTTATTAGCTACCATGTGGGTGCTAGGGAACCACCCAAGGTACTCTGGAAAAGAAGTGAGTGCTCCTAACTCTTGAGCCATATCTCTAATCCATCATGACATTAAAAAAATCATTCAAAGTTACACCTACCCTCTTTTAGTCAGCATGGCACCTGCTCATAAGGTGTAAATAAAAGAATTTGTGTTCAACCTCATTATATATCAGTGCATAATCCTGCTAAAGTGTTTTAATGCTTTATACAATGCCCAAATTATTAGTTTGGAGTTCCCTTTTGCATACTTTATACTTATTCCTTTCATTAACTCAAATGGGATCATTCAAACCATTCAGTTCTAAGACACTGAAAGCAAAACAGACAGTGTCTGAGTCTGGATATTTACCATCAAAAGTCTTCTTGGATTCCATACCAGTTCAATTTCTTACTCTGAAATGTCTGCAAAGCTGACAGTGATGAACCTGTGTGTCAGCCTTCCAAGAGTCTCTTAACACACTATCCCCAGAGGCAACACATGTGATTACAATTAACATAATTAATAGAGCCCACACAGGTAATTTTTCTCACAATAATTAAAAGCCATTGTGGAGTCATTAGCTTTTATACCCATAGTCATAGAAAAGACAAGAATTAGTTTCAGGCATTCTGGGTCAACAGGCATTCAGTTACAGCTAGAACTGTTCCAAGCACAAAGTTTCCTGCATGTGAACTCTGAGGAAATAGTGCTGTAATACTGTTTTTGCAGGTGTTGCTTGTAGTAGAGATAATTGAGGAAGTCAACAATGTTCTGGAATCAGTGGTAATCTTTGAACTTCATTTATTCAAACATATGCAGAACATTCCTCAGTAAGAAATGGCTATGGTGTGCACAATTGTTCATGTCTGTTCTGGAAAGGTATATGTGCAATTAATGGCTAGACTGGAGACTAATTTCATTTTTACATTTATAAGTAATTAAGCTCTTAAAATGTGCATAAGAACCTGGGAATGAAGAATGGTAGAAAAGAACATTTGAATTTTGATGGCACTTTTTGTATTAAAATTGTTTTCTCTTAAAATTATTCTTTCATTGATTCATAAAAATTATATATTGTACATTATACATTGTATATTGTATGTTATATGTTATATATTATATGTTATATTATATATTATATATGTTATATATATATGTATAAATGTATGTGTATCATTCAGTGTTTTCACACATGTATGCATAGAATAGTATTAAGATCATGGAAATTATATCTGTATCTTTGAATATTTTTTGTGGAACAAGTATTTAAAGCCATCTTTTATCTTCTTTGAAACATGGAGCATATTATGATGTTCCTTAGTCATCCCCCTATATGATAGCACACCAAGGCAAGTTGCCCAATCCCATCCATGGCTTGCTAAGCAATAGCCAACCTTTGCCCATCCTTTCCTTCTCTCTCATTTCTGGTAGCCACCTTCTACTCTCAAATTCTGTAAGATCTACACAGGAGCCAAGGGCATGAAGTATTTGCTTTCCCTTCCTGATTTCCAATTCATGGCCATTGGGAGTAATGCTACAAAAGTTCAGCCAAAGCTGATTCGTTTTTTCAGAGTGTTGCTAAAGGGGCCAATTCTAAGAGAACTAAAAAGTCTGCTCAGTGGTGCTTCTAGGCCTCCTATCATTGGAGTACTCACCATGTCTACAGCATCATGTTCCTTTTATCAGAAAATCAGGTTTTCTCTCTGGGTAGTTGTATGAGGTACACATTGTCTACTAACAACAATGTGTTGTCATCTATTTTTGTATACTAAGAATCCTTATAACCTCTACTGAAGTTCATCTGATGCAGGAATCAAAGCATTTGTTTCACAGGGACTAACATGGCATCTAAATATTTTTGGGGCTTTCCAAATCTGTGCATGCTTATATTTTATTTGTATATTGTATGGTTAAAATAGATAAAGCTTTTAAGCCGCAAATATGTAAACATTCTTTGCATTTTATTCATAGTTCACAGTTATTATTTCTTTTTATTGTGAGTACCATTTAATTTTGCTTCACAATAGTCTAACTATGAGAAATCATTATTTTAAGTATGAAATGCATTCTTCATCTTGTGCATTTAAAGTTGTGTCTGCTAATTGAAATATGGCTTTTATTTATTCACTGAAGTACTCAGTATTTAAAAGCATTTTAGATGCCTTTACACATTCCACTGATTTTGACAAGAGTTGAAATGAAAATGATATGCTGGTCAAATTTCAGGCAGGAAATTTAATAGAAGACAAATATGTTTTTGATATTACATATTTGAGAGAAACTGTCAAATATTAGATATGACATGTATGTCACATACGTAAATAACATTTTCAAAATTTAGGATGATTTATCACCAGCTTAGAATGCCCTTAGAAAAACTTCTAATTTCATTTATGTCATACTCTCATCCACAGGTGGATGCTTCTTTCCTTACACCTTTACAATGGAAATAGAGTCCATGTCCTTGGCCAAAAGTAGCCAGTGGTGAAGGATCTCAATGAGTCAATCACAGTGGTGAAGGATCTCAATGAGTCAATCACAGTGGTGAAGGATCTCAATGAGTCAATCACAGTGGTGAAGGATCTCATTGAGTCAATCACAGTGGTGAGGGATCTCAATGAGTCAATCACAGCGGTGAAGGATCTCAATGAGTCAATCACAGTGGTGAAGGATCTCAATGAGTCAATCACAGTGATGAAGGATCTCAATGAGTCAAACACAGTGGTGAGGGATCTCAATGAGTCAATCACAGTGGTGAGGGATCTCAATGAGTCAATCACAGTGGTGAAGGATCTCAATGAGTCAAACACAGTGGTGAGGGATCTCAATGAGTCAATCACAGTGGTGAGGGATCTCAATGAGTCAATCACAAGTGGCAGTCACTTTTCACTGACTGCTCATTACATTAAGGGAATTCAGATCATGCCTTCTGGTTTATCTTTTTTCCAATGTAATAACCAGATTTTTCTCTTTTTTTCAACTTTTATATAAAGGGATATTTCATAACTTGCCCATTTGTGGCCTTCATTGATGACATTGCACACTTTCTCCTAGACTTCCTTTCATTCTTCTTACTGAAGCCCCATCTTCATCACCTGTGTCATAGTGTCCTTGTGGAACTGTATGAAGTGTTCAGCACCACGGCTCTTGTGCAAGCACTTAGCAACGGTTACCCATACTACTGCACTCGTCATTCATGGCTTCTGTCCTTCCTGACTCTTCTTTGTTTGTTTACTAGAAGAGTTTGGGAACATTAACTGATTTCTAGGCATATTTTCTAGGAAAACATTTTACATTCTACACAATTCAGGTGACACACATGCCAATATTTGAAATACCAACCCCTATAGAAACAAACTCCCTGCTGATGTTGAAGGAGGAGGAATTAAGTGATTATTAGACTGATGTAGCAAATGTTAGCAATTCCTTAACCAACAAAGCTGACTGATGCTGCTCCCTAGGAAAGAATGTTTGGGAAAAATTGAATTTCTGAAATTGAGAATTCTGCTTTTTCTGTTTTTAGTATGAGAAGCACATCCCATTTTCAGACCTAGAATGATCTTATTTTTCCTTCTGTGACTCTTTGTACCCGAAAGAGTACTGTGAGGCTATATCTACTTGAGTGCTGTATTCCCAACGCAGGGAACTCTGGAAGTCTAAAAGTTTCATTTCTCTTCTTTAGTTGCTGATTGTGATTTTGAAGCAAACAGCTGTGGGTGGTTTGAAGCCAGTGGTGGTGACCATTTTGACTGGGTGTGGAGCTCCCAAAGTGATCTTTCTGCTGATTTAGAACAACAAGCTCCACCTAGAGATCACACTCATGGTACAGCTCAAGGTAAGACCCTAAAGATGCTTTATGCACACCCATTGACTGCTGGGTTTAGATCTGGGGGTTCCTGTGTGAAGATCACAGCATGGTAGGACAACATTGACAGTCAGCTGGGCTGCCTGCAAGATATGATTTCTATCAGTATTGACGTTTTATTGTTGTGCAGTTTTAGTGGACATGAAATGCACTTGGCATTGCATTAAGAGACAGAAGGGCTCTCATTGCATTGCAGAATCTAGTAGGTAAACTTAATAATCTGTTTTTATATCCCCACAGGGCATTTCATGTTCATTTTGAAGAACAGCAGCAGCTTGTTTCAAACTGCTAAACTTCAGAGTCCAACTTTCAGCCAGACAGGGCCTGGATGCACACTGTCATTCTGGTAACTATATATGATGGTGAATTATCCTAGTAGGATAGTGGCTGCAGGCATATCCCTGCACATGCCAGCTACTCAAGTTTTATCTCTGCTTGTACTTTATAATGATTACTGTATTAAGTTAAAACAATTTTAATTTCAGAGTATAATATTAGTATTGGTTAATTTATTCCTTAAGATGAAAGGAGGGCTTCCCTTCTAGCATTGGATTTTAATTTAATTAGGAATCTCCCTGTGTCTTGCAAGGGGTTTCCAGGTTGGAAGAGTCAAACAATATGCATCTCAGTAGACAAATTCTGTCAAATGGCTAATTACAAGTACTGTGGGAAAGAAATGTGTCCATTGCCACAATTACCTAGAAATTGGAGAGGAAGCATCCAAGGATCAACGATGTAGTCTCTCTTATGATGTATTTATATATTATGTTCTTTCAGGTTTTATAACTATGGACTATCAGTGGGGGCAGCTGAGTTGCAGCTACATCTAGAAAATTCCAGGGACACCACCGCTCTCTGGAGAGTGCTGTATAACCAAGGCAACCAGTGGTCAGAGGCAACTGTCCAGCTTGGACGCCTCACTCAACCCTTCTATCTGTCGCTAGAGAAAGTCAGTCTGGCAGTTTATAGTGGGGTCTCTGCTATTGATGATGTCCATTTTGAAAACTGTGCTCTTCCTCCTCCTGTGGAGAGCTGTGATGACCCAGGTCACTTCTGGTGCAGACAGACGAAGGCTTGCATAGGAAGGCAGCAGCTTTGTGATCTGGTCGATGATTGTGGGGACCGCACAGATGAGATTGGATGCGGTAAGTTAATTAGTTACTTTTTAAAATTAAGGGTTTTTTTTTTTTGGTGGGGGAGGTACTATGTTTAGCATCCCTATCGGGTTAGTAAGTATTGGTCTTGATTAGTTCACTGCCAATGACTAAGATATAATTGAAAAGTTGATGAATACTGTATGGTTGGTTAGTCAAATTAACTAGACATGTCAGTATGATTGGTTTTTTTGTTTATTATTGTGTTTGTATGCTATGTGTGTGAATGCTTATGCATGCCACACATGGTGCATGTGTGGAGGTCAGAGAACAACTTGCCTGGAGATACTTCACTCCTTCCACCATGTGGGTACTGGGGATCAAGTTATCAGGTGTAGTGCCAAGTACCTTTAAAGCCGAGCCATCTTGCCAGCTCCTTCCCATTCATTTTTTTTTTTTATTTTAGATATTTTCTTTATTTACATGCGAATTTCTCCTTTCCCA
>NW_022196897.1:3658183-3662113 GCF_008632895.1 Mastomys coucha
TGTCACTCGGAAGCTGAGAGGATCATGTCCCTGCTGCCCTGCGGCTCCCCTGGGAGTCGTGGGGCCTGAGGCTCCTGGCTGGCTGCTCAGGTCTCAGAAACTCACCCGAGAGTTTATTAACTAGCTTCTAGAGATACATTGTTTAAAAAGGAATACAGCATTCCTGCTTTCATGTGCTTCACAGTCTAACTGAAACAATAGACATTCAAGTATTATTAATGAAATATATAATGCCAATTTTAACTGGAACTGTGGAGAAAGCTATGGTGTGGCTTTACAGAATAGCAAAATTGGATTGTCTGCAGGTGATGACTTATTTAAGATCTAAAACATGGTAAGTGAAACTTACATTCAAAAGCCATTATGTATGAGACAGAAGAAAGTTAGAGTGCATAAAGAGAACAAAAATCCGAGACAGCATAGGAGGGAGGCTGAGGTCAATGATCATTGTGATCCATACTTAAGGAGCATTCTTTATTTCAAAGGTCTTTAGAGTGGTGATAGCACTGAAATTTGACATATGCAAATGTCAGGCTGTGCATGGTAAAACTAGTGGATTTGAGAACAGACTCAGAGGACAAGCTGAGCAGCATTGCAGCAGCTCATTGGCGACAGCGAACTGCTTTGACAATGAGGTCGAGCCGGGGGGGTGGGGGGCACAGAGGACCTGGGTATGGGTCTCTGTCTGTTTGTCTGTTTGTTTGTTTGTTTTGTCCTATTTTCCAGGAGGTGACAGGGAAGTACCAATGCTCAGAATTTTTCTGGTTTCAAACTGCAAAATGTTTGTGCTATCTTGAGATGGTCTGGCCCTCAGTTTGCTGATCCTGGCTTCCACTGATCACGTGCTTACAACTGCCAATGAATTAGCCATTAGCAGAATTATTTGTTTATAAAATCTGTTACAAAAAAGTGTTTTCAGCATCCCCGGGTTTCTATCTTTGTCTGAGAACAATTCACAAATTTCAAGATTATGTATTTCATAAATTAGAAAACTCATCAGAAACCAAACTGAAAGCACTGAAGACCCAGTGCTGCCACAGGTAACTTTCAAATAGGAATTCCATGTAAGGTATGATGGAAAGCCTTTTGCACATATGATCTTTGATATACATATTATAGAAATAAAGTGCAAATTACTATTTAAATCATAAAATGTACACAACTCTTAATTGAGTGGATAGAGTTAACATTGATTTTGACAGTGGTAATCATATAATATGTAGTTTTTCAAAATCTAATTTAGTCTTTGAAAAATATATAAAGATTTATTTTAGCTTTTTAAAATTCTCAAAATAGATTTTGAACATCCTGACATTTATAAAATCAAGTGTGATGTATCATAGTATAAATAAATATAATCATAGTTTCAACATAATTCTTACTTATTAAATGGTCCTGAGAAATAACAGCAGTATCCACTGAGACATTACTTTACTGAATATACTACACATTACACATACCAATATTCAGAATGAGTTTCCTGCAGGGTGCTTGGAGATGTGGTCTTTCCTTGAAGGGTAGAACTCCACATTCCACAAGATTGAATGTAGAGTCAGTATGTCAATGGTCAATTTGAAAACTTGTTGGTTTTAGTGTCAGTTTTATGTCAAAAACTCAGCAATTTGACATCCTCCTTTTGCTCCAAAGCCAAGGACTGACATGTGGGGAGTAGCTGGAATGTCCCCAGTTCACACCACAGCTGGAATGTCCCCAGTTCACACCACAGTTGGCTTGATTAGTCACAAGTGAGCAGCCAGCAGATGCAAGCCCATCCTGCTGACATTTACTCTCTGGTTCCCATTATTAGGTCCTAGCCTCTCTTCTGGGCTGTCTACACAGATGATTTGTTCTAGCCCAGTTGCTTTGATTCCCCTGTGATTTCATTGATTGTTCAGGGTGCTTGCTCACCTTTGGCACCAAGAGCCATCACTGAGATGAATAGCTAAAAGACAGCTGACATATATATTTTTAAATATTAGCATATAAATGGAGCTAAAATATGAAACTACCTATGAATTCTAAATTTCATCTCCCCAGACCAGTACTTCCAAATGTATATTTTTATCCCATTTTTTTTCTAAAGCAAATATGTCGTGCCAACAAGATCCTCATGTCTTGAAAAGTGAACATGCTCCAATCCTACCCTAAAAATAGATTACTTGATTGATGAGGTACTAGTCAATTCTTTGTAAGTTTGACTAAATGATGTAAGAAGTTTAAAAGCCCAAGCTCCCTTTGCATACTGTGATGGGAATATAGATGAGTGCAGTCACTGTGGAAATCAGCATGGAGATTTGTCAACATACCCAAAAATAGAGCTACCCCTTAATTCAACTGTACTACTACTGGGCATATAGCTGAGAGAGCACAGGGTAGCATACAATGGGTATTGCTGTACAGCTGGCTGTGTTTATTCATGATAGCCAACTTAAATCAGCCTTAATGCCCTTCAATGGAATAAATGGACAGATTCAATGCAGTGCATACAGGCAATGGTATTATATTGAGGCACAAACAAGAACAAAAGCATGCCATATACAGGAAAATTGATAAAACTAGGGACCATCATATAGAGTGAAATAAGCTAGACTTAGAATGACAGATATATATTCCTTTCTGTCATGTGTAAAATCTAATGGAAAATAGATGAGATTGTTTAAGAGAAGTGGCACAGCAGTTAAGAGCACTCACTGCTACTGCATAGGACCTGGGTTCAGTTCCCAGCACCCACACAGCAGTTCACAGCTGTTTGTAAATACAACTCCAGGTGATCCAATACCTTTTCTAACCTCCACAGACTCCTGAATGCTTGTGGTCCATATATGTACATTAAGTCCTGCACACTTACTTACATGTGTATGCACACATACACACAAACAAAACAAATATTTAAAAAATGATGGCATGTGTTTGGGACTATTAGCAAAGAGGAAGATAATCAGGAAGAAAGAAGAACTTTTCTTTTTCTTTCTGGAATTTTTTTTATTAGATGTTTTCTTTATTTACATGTCATATGATTTCTCTTTTCCCAGTTTCCCCTCCCCCCCCAAAAAAACCCCACAAAACAACAACAAGAACAAATCCCTGTTCCCTCTCCCCTCCCCCTGCTCACTACCCCACTCTCTCCCGCTTACTAGCCCTGGCATTCCCCTACACTGGGGCACAGAATCTTCACAGGGTCAAGGGCCTCTCCTCCCATTGATGACCAACTTGGCCATCTTCTACTATACACATGGTGCCAGAGCAATCAGACACACCATGTGCAGTCCTTGGTTGGTGTTTTAGTCCTTGGGAGCTCTGAGAATACTAGTTAGTTCATATTGTTGTTCGTCCTAAGGGGCTGCAAACACTTCAGCTCCTTGGGTCCTTTCTCTAGCTCCTTCATTGGGGACCCTGTACTCAGTCCAATGGATGGCTGTGAACCTCTACTTCTGTATTAGTCGGGAACTGTCAGAGCCTCTCAGGAAACAGATATATCAGGCTGAATTGTCCTTCCTTCAGTCTCTGCTCCATAGTTAGTCTCTGCAACTCCTTCCATTGGTATTTTGTTCCCCCTTTTAAGAAGGAATGAATCATCCACATTTTGGTCTTCTTTCTTGAGTTTCTTGTGGTTCTTGGATTGTACTTCGTGCATTCCAAACTTCTGGGCTAATAGCCACTTATCAGAGAATGCATACCATGTGTGTTCTTTTGTGATTGGGTTACCTCACTCAGGATGATATTTTCCAGATCCATCCACTTCCCTAAGAATTTCATAAATTCATTGTTTTTAATAGCTGAGTAGTACTCCATTGTGTAGATTTGCTATAATTTCTGTATCCATTCCTCTGTTGAGGGACATCTGGGATGTTTCTAGTGTCTGGTTATTATAAATAAGGCTGCTATGAACATGATGGAGCATGTGTCCTTATTACATGTTGGAGCATCTTC
>NW_022196897.1:3662123-3691815 GCF_008632895.1 Mastomys coucha
TTGAGTTCTTTGTATACATTGGATATTAGCCCTCTATCAGATATAGGATTGATAAAGATCTTTTCCCCGTTTTCAATGGCTATGGTAAGACATGACCAGGTGACTTATGTAAGACAGAGTTTAACAGAGGGCTCACAGTTTCAGAAGATGAGAGTTCCTGACCATTATGGTAGAGAACATGGAAGCAGGCCAGGTAGTCATGGCACGAGAGCTGTATCATAAAGCCAGAAGCACACACCACATGCTACCAAAGGTGGCTGCCTGCTTGGGATTCAACCTGACCCCTCTTCCTGAATCACATTTGCAGCAGATTTCTTTTGTTGCATTAACTCCTTTTTATGAATTGGAACTTTGCTGATGGGGTCGTTTCCTGAGTGGACCACTGTCATTATTCTCTTCCAGTATGGCCTCATTAAGTCTTTTCAACACAAGCCTTGGCCCCAGCAATACATTTCCAGGAACTTATTTTCTCCTCAAAGTGTACATTTTATATTTTTTGGCCTTACTTCCTCTTTTTTATTCTAGATCTGCATGATTATTACTAACTACAGAACAGAGTCAATATAGGCTGCCTTGAAATCTTCTCAGACAACAAGATTAGTTTCAAGTTCTTCAATTATGCCTCCGGGAGATTCTTAGAACAAGGGCAAAAATCAGAAACACTTTTTGCCAGATCTCATAAGAAAGATCTAGGTCAGTTGCTAATATTTTTCCCCTATGAAATCTCTTGAATTGGGCCTCCATATTGTCTTCTAAGCTCCTATTAGGATGGCCCATTAATCTCTGTTTATAGTCTACTTTCTTAGTGCAAAGTACCCAAATATTCCACAGTCCTCCAAGACCAACCATGATCAGATCCTTCAGAGTAATAGCCTATGCCTGGTACCAACTCCTATATCCTACTTTTCTATCACTGCACTAAAATACTATGACAAAGGCCATTTATAGTAGAAAGGGCTTACATTTCAGATTATGAGAGTGTATTACAATAATGATAGGGAACATATGATGCATTATGTTATAGAATTAGTATATACTAGTAATGAAATATAATAAAATAAAAGTATTAGTGGGAAAAGAAATAAAACAGCATTGCTGACACAGTGAAGACTCAACAGGTTTATATTGTAACAGTGGGCAAAATTATACATGAAACAGGGTATGAGGCACACTTAGGAAAGATAGTGTACAATAAGGGGAAAGATCGATGAGCACAAACTGTAAACCATTATAATTGGGGCTGAGATAAGACAGTTTAGACTAAATGGGAATATGGGAATGTACCAAGACGTTTTACAGAGAGAAAGAAATAGTAATGTTCTCATTGGAGGATTGTGATTTAATAGCAGCCATGTAGAGACTTTTGGAGGTTTGGTTGGGAGAAATGAAAATGACTCTCTACGAGTGAGATTTGGGGAATACCACATCAGAATCCACTTGAGTACTTGGAAATATGTAAATTTTGCCTAGTAGACCAGCATTTGTTTGAGATTTCCCACTGTGATGTAAGCAACTTTTCCATGATACCCAGGTGATCCTTAAGTATTTTGAATCATTAGAGAGTAACAGTTTTATTACAATCATTGAGGGAGCTTACAAGGAAAAAAAAACCAGATGTAGGGAGTGGGCAGATGGCTCAGAGGAGAAAGTGCTTGCCTGGAGACCTAAGTGAGTTCAAACCCAGAACCTACATTGAAAGTCTTCTGTAACCATGGCAGTGAGTCTGAGGGTGGAAGAACAGAGGTCGACCTCCTTGGTCAGTTGTATAGCTAATCAGTAGCAAGTGTTGAAGAGATGGCTCAGAAGTGAGTGCTTGCTGTGCCTCAGGAGAACAGGGGTCTTTCTGTATCTCAGAATCTATATAACAACCCCAATGCTGGCATGATCCCTGCATACTAATACCCCAGAATGGAAAGAGTCAGGGACAGGAAAGTTGCTGGGGCTTGTTAGCTGCCAGCCTAGCTTACAACAACAATCTCACAGGGTTCCATAGTCAGCCAGAAAGATACCACCTGAAAACATCAAGGCAGAGTGACAGAGGGAGACACAGATGCCCTCTCCCCCATAGACATGAGGACATGAGGACTTAGCACTCACACACACACACATACACTCACACACACACACATACACTCACACACACACACATACACTCACACACACACACACACACACACACACACACACACACACACACACATACACTCACACACACACACACACACACACACACACACACACAAATAATTATATGGCGGTTGATAGAAAAGGATGGCTGGATATCTGAGATAATATCCATCTCTGCCTCCATACAAACACATGTACCCTCCTGACCCATGTGTATGTACAAAACAGGATCACATGTAATTATATATACTACACACAAACAAGTGCACACACCAAAGATTCTTACTTTGGTAAGAATCCCAGTGCATGATTTGAAAACTATTTGGGTCAATAAGTCAGCAATTCACATGTGACTTCTGAGCTTTGGTGGTTTTGTTTCTTTGTTTTTTCATGTTCCCTGGTTGGCACACTCAGCTAAGTCTGAAATGCACTCACTCAAAAATGTGTTCCAGTCATGATCCTTTGCCTGAGGTGATATAATAGTTGTGCTGGGATTAAACTTAGGTTATCATGCATGCTAGACAAGTGCTCTACCTTTATGCTATACCACCAGCCTGGGGGTTTGTTATCAGAAAGGAAGATGAAAGACATAACAATCTTTAGAAGATAATGCTTTATGCATTTCATCTTCACTCCATGAAATATTATTTGGTGTCTAGTAATGACTCTGCTCATAACTGTGTTTATGTCACATTTGAAAACTACTACAGTTTACCTTTGTGTGTGTCACTGTGTGTTCTTAATCACTCTTATTTCCCCTTATTCTCCTTTGATGATGTTTAATGTCATTTACAGTACCAGAACTACAGTGTGACTTCGAAAATGGAATTTGTAACTGGGAACAAAGTATAGAGGATGACTTCAACTGGACCAGATACCAGGGTCCTACTTCAACAATGAACACAGGCCCAATGAAGGACCATACGCTGGGCACAGTGAAAGGACACTATCTTTACATTGAAACCTCAGGGCCACAGGGTTTTCAGGACAAAGCTATTTTACTTAGCCCCATCCTTAATGCTACTGAAGCAAATGGCTGCACCTTCCGCCTGTACTATCACATGTTTGGAAAGCATATTTATCGGCTGGCTGTCTACCAGAGAATTTGGAGCAATTCCAGGGGACAGCTGCTGTGGCAGATATTTGGGGATCAAGGCAACAGATGGATAAGAAAAGACCTCAGCATTACCAGCAGGAAGCCCTTTCAGGTAGGATAATGGGTTTCATAATATATACTTGAAATGTTTCCTAATGTCTTAGCAGTGTGAAATATCACTGTATTCTTGAATTAAAAGCTGGTGGTATTGGATCAAAGTTACTTTGAAACACATTCATCATTTACAGGAGTGTGTGCTAAGGCTCTTTGAATTGCTTTGCTTCATGACTACCTCAGTAATGTATGCTTAACATCTCCTCAGATGAGTGCTGACACTGGAAACAGCTGCAGGTCCCTCCGGTGTTAAGGGTTTTTTTCTACTGAAATTAAACATGAAGAAAGAAAGAAGAGTTTGGCATAAGATATGAATTTCACAGACTGCAAACTCATAAATATATGCTTTTGAATACATTGTTTGACATTTTAACATTCTGTAGCTGAGATCCAGGCAGAGTATGTTTTTTTTTTCTCATTTACATTTATTTTTAATTGGAATGCATACATTGCATGCAGTTCTGGGTTTCATAAAGTCAGTTTATTTTATGTATGTCAAGTACTTTGACCGTATTTTCCCCTTGTACCTTGTATTTTCTCCTTCTTCATATTTGGTTTGTCTTATGTATATAAAATCTGGAATCCACACATGTTAGGAAACATGCAATATTTGACTTTTTCAGTCTGGCTCATTTCACTTAATATAATTGATTCTAGTTACATCAATTTTCCTATGAATGACACAAATCATTCTTTTTATGGCTGAATAAAGCTATATTATGTATATGTCACTGGTTTTTTTCTCATTCAGCTATTGATTGACATCTAAATTGATGGCATCATTTGGCTACCGTGAATTGTACTTCAGGAAATGGATGTGCAGGAACCCATATGGTAGCTGCCTTACAGACCTGTGCTTACCTGTCGGAGTTCATCTGTTTCCTGTGACCTCTTGGTCCAGCAGTAGTATAGCTGGAATAGAATAGCCATAAAGAAAGTAAATAACAAATGTGATGATTTTAGGGGAAAGGGAACTCTTCTATACTGCTGTTGGAATGTGAATTCATGTAGCCACCACGTAGATCTGCATGAAGCATCCACAGAACTACAATCTAAACTATGCTAAGTAGAAGAGTGCATGCTTGATTAAATAACACATAGCTCCTCTAGTGAAGAACCCAAGTGTGAATCCACAACTCCTCATTCCTTGGGCAATGTTTTGGTTTGGTTGATTGGTGTTGTTTTTAATTCTACAGTTGACTTGTCTTCTAAGACAACCTGGCAAGTTCAAATGCACATGTCTTTTTATAATTTTGCAGAAGACATATGTGTTATGTTTGCTTTTCTTATCAATTCCATTAAGTGATTTAATCAGAAACCCCTTTTCTACATTTCTGTAGATAGAAGGGAGACAGTTTTAGAGAAGTTCTCATTTACCTTCAGCCATAAAAACATGTAAGTAGCAAAGATAAGACTTATTTAAACTAGACAGCATTTGTAAGTAACTGCCGTTTCTCTTTTGACCATTACTTCTCGAAGCCTGGAGTGTAGAGGGCCTTGAGTATAGGTTTTCTCCTGTCTTTTTGTTTTGTTTTGTTTTGTTTTTAAGATTTGTATACATAATATAGTATAAGAAACCTTTTATCTATCTCTGGCTCAAAGATCTATGTTTTGTTTTGTTTTTTTTTATGTGCTAAATTTCTTTCAGTTACCAACACTGGAAGCATTGTCTCCATCTAAGTGCCTAAATCATGTTACCTAGTTTATAGGACACAAACCTTGTTCTGGGCCATCTTTTGACATCAGCTAACAATCACAGGTACCATTGAATATGACTCAGCCAGTAAAAAGTACTTGGGGATTAGTGATTTTTTTTCAGAAACATATAAGTTGAAGACATGATATCTAATCTGCGGCAGGTACTGTGATATCTTTCAGTTCTTCCATAAAGGCATGCTGCAATTCAATCAATAATATTAAGCCATTCATTCTTTTTATTTTTTCTTTCTTTCTTTTTTTTTTTTTTTTTTTTTTTTTTGAGACAGGGTTTCTTTGTATAACCCTGGCTGT
Source organism: Mastomys coucha (assembly GCF_008632895.1). NCBI lineage: Eukaryota > Metazoa > Chordata > Mammalia > Rodentia > Muridae > Mastomys > Mastomys coucha. The sequence goes on from NW_022196897.1 coordinate 3,667,471, forward strand.
CCTGGAACTCACTCTGTAGACTAGGTTGGCCTCAATCTCAGAAATCTGCCTGCCTCTGCCTCCCAAGTGCTAGGATCAAAGGACCACCACTGCCCAGCTCCCATTCATTCTTAATGTTTAGGTCATTTGTAATTCAGACTAAACTCTTACTCAAAGCATTAACTCTTTTTGTGAAGTTTACTCAATAATTGGTTTCCATATGAAAGCAACTTCATAGAGCGGTTGCTATACAGCTGAACTTGGGACTTAGCAAAGCACCCTTTGTCATAAATCCAAACTTGATAGCTGAGTATTGAAACCCTTCATGAGTCACATAAGAAGTGTTCTCTGTGATCTTAACCAACCTATCTCCTAATAAAAGAACTTTTAAATAAATGTTCTTTTATACCCTTTAATGAAACACACTCAGAAAGTGGTAACATAGAATATTTTGAATATTGTATAGGCAGATCAAGGTAGCTAATGTGGAGTCCAATTTAATCAAGAAAATATGTTTCTCCATTGTGTAGAAAGTACTCATAGTATCTGCTCTGAGAAACAATAGAAGAATCAATGCTTTCATTAGCTGTAAGAAAATAAGGGAAATTACTCATTTGCTACCCAGCAGATAAGAGGTTCTCATGAAGTATTTGCTTAAAAGAAAAATTCACAGACATTTTAGGATTATTCACTTAAAATCAAGTGAATAGGATAGAACTGGATTGTATGTGTAGGAGTTCTTGTTTGCCTGTTCTTGTTAGTTGTGTAGCACAGCCAGTAAACACTCTACAAATTGTTACAGATAATTTATTGAAATTTCCAACTGAATTCTATTATGAGTCATTGTCACATACTTGATATGAAATACCATACATATTGAACAGTTCAGTCAATATCACAATCAAGATAATGAATATTTACCACATTTCAGAAATTGCCTCCTGTGCTTATATGAAACATCCTTCAGACTGCTCTTAGCATTTGACAACTACCACCTGTTTTCTGTGAATCTTACATTTTTATATAAAACGAATTCTAGAGCATGAAATCATTCTTCACCTGGCTCATCTAGTACAATTACTTTAAAATTTATTTGTCTATTAGCATGTGTCAATAATTCATTTGGATAAAGCACAGTTTATGAATTAACTTGTTGATTACAATATGGGCTGTTATAAATAAAACTGATTTGAGAAGTTGTATGTTTGTACTCATATAAACAATGACTCATTTTCATAGTTGTATAATCATAAGATGAACAGCTGATTATCTGTATTTGAGAGACTTATGCTTATCTTTATAGGAAACTTTCACTTGGCTTTAAAGTTCAATATTTTTCATTCATATAAACAGTAAATGGTAATGTCACATCTAAGCCAATACCTATTATATTATTAGTCTTTTAAATTTAGCTCTGTTAAGGATGAGGGAAGCATCTAATTGCAGCTTTAACTGAATATACTGTGGTATGATTTATGTTGAACACAGCTTTCATGTGATTAGCTGTCCAGTGAATATGTATTTAGATTATATTTTTCAGCCTTTTGTAATATTTTGAATTTGCCTTATTATTGCATTTTTATATATTATAGATGGAAGTCCTTTAATAGATATGTGATTTACAATACAGTTTTATTACTCTAGAACCTAATACAGGGTCTGTAATTCAGATGTCCAGTTAATGTTTATTGAATGACTATTTGATGGGGTGATGAGCTCATATTTAGTAAGTAGAAAGTTAGGCCTATTTGCTGTACATTAGTTTGATTTTTATCACCTCATACTAAAATAATTTATCAAGAATTTTAAATTGGTAAACTAATTTCTTAGATCATGGCAACAATGGATGACTTTTTAAGAGTATGAATTGGCAATTCTGATGTTTTTTCAGTAAGTTTGAAAGAGCTGGGGAGATGGCATAGTATGCAAACTGCATGCTGTATAAATGTAAGGGACTGAGTTCAAATTCTCAGAAACTGTCAAAAAAGCCAGACATAGTAGTAAATGTCAACATCCCCAATTCTCTTATACTGAAATCTGAGCAGGAACAGGAGAATTCTCTAAGATGTATGGGTCAGCTAGCTAGGTACATTCAGTGGTGAACAAGAGTCCTTGTCCAAAATAAGATAGAAATACAAAAACAAAAGCTGTCCTCTGGCCTCTACACATGCACAGCAGTTTGGAAATGCCTACACGTACACAGACACACACTTAACACGTATGTGTATATACACACACAGACACACATAGAGTAAATTTAAAAAGTTATTCTCTTTTAAAATATGGGTATTATTACTTTATTTGTATTTTATATTCAGTACTCGTGAACTTTACATACAAATACTCATTTTTATTTTGATAGGTTAGTGTAACTTTAAATTAATATTTACATTAATATGATAGTTGTAGTTAACTTCTAAACAGTTAACAGTAGATTTCTTCTCCTTTCCTTGTGACCAAATTACTGATCTCATATCGATTATATAAATAATCTTTGGAAAGTAAAGATTTGGGGATTGGTGAGATGTTTAAGTGAGTCAGGGCTTTTGCTCTTAAGTTTATCTACCCAAATTCTACCCTGGAAACCACATAGTAAGATGGGGAAAATTGTGACTCCAGAAAGCAAGTTGTCTTCTTACTGGCACAGATATGCAAGTCCAGATACTTACAGTAAATAATGAAATAAGTAAATAAATAATGTAGTAAGTTAAAGGAAAAGAAACATGGGGATGTTTATACTTGTTCATTTTTATTAAAAAAAAATTCAACCCCCTCCCCCTATACACCCTGTGGCAAGCACTCTAGTTCCTCAGATTAGCTGGCATTAATATTTTTCTTCGGTTTTATTTCTCTAGTTTGTTTAATCCTTTGTTTTTTGTACTATCTTATTTTATTTTATTACTATTTTTATAAGTATGTTTGCTTTCTAAGAAGAGACAGAAAATGGTGCGTTCAGATGGAAGGGGAGGTAGGGATGGTCCTGGAGGAGTTAGGCGAGGGGAAACTATAATCTTAATATATCATATAAAAAAGATTTATTTTCAGTAAAAGAAAACTAGAAAGAATATTGCTATGGTGAATTGTACAAGCCAGAGTGGGCTTTAATTGCACCATCAATCTGTACATGACATACATGGACCTTGTTTTTGCAATGGAAGCTTTGTCATGGAATTACATCCATCAACTGGGAAGTGCTGTATGGTCCTACTCGTTCACTCTATGGAAGGAAAGGAAGCTGCCATATTTAAAATCTTACAGGTGTTGAGGAATGAAAGCTAGGCTTTAGTTCTCTTACTCAGTGATCTTAACATTGTAGCATATTTTGTCCTCATTACCTATATGATTAAACAAATGCAGGTTAGATATGAAAAACAAAATACTAAAGATCTATTTGTTGCAAATGTAACATTGTCTTGAGCAATTTGATGTCTTTACCTATTATTCAGGAACTCAAACAATATATTCAGTAATTAGTGTAGAAAAGTAATTACTTTGTCTGATCCAACCATTATCCTGGTTGTCTAAAAAACTATGTTTATTCATGAGCTGTGGAAAAATGACTCATTTATCCCAAAAGTCTGGCATTAAAAATGAATGACTTGTGTAAAGCTGTCTATGTTTTCCATGCTACTTTCTTTGTAGAGCATTCTCAGATTTTCTGAGCCATAATAAATTATGATCTAAAACCACAAGAGAACACTGGTATTTAGATATTGTAACCTAATATCTCCATACATTGTGGAATGTATCTGTTTGTTGCAGAATTTCATATTCAATTTTAGAATAATATGACATACTAATATTCTTTCTATAATAATTATTAAACTCTATACAATACTGCAAAAGCAATGGTTGATTTAGAGATGCTATAGGTTATAATGAGTGCCTATCCTAAGTGTAGTTTTTCTTTTTTAGCTGATGCAGACTTGGAAATGAGCCTCTAGGCATGATGCAGTTATTGCATACAAACATGTAACTCCTAATGTTAATGTCATCATATGTTCTGTGTCTTCTAGAACATTGCTATCGAACCAACATAATAATCTGTGGCCCTAGAATTTTCCCATCAAGCACTGTCCTCAGTGGGGCTTACTTAAAAGCTAAACATGTGACCATGATTTGTTGTTTCCTATCAGGGGACTCTGACTGCTCTAACTAAGTGATTTATAACTAATGTGCTCAATGAGGCTTCTTTTTTGTATTAAACAAAAGTAATTCAAAATTTCTCAGAACTCAACAGTTTCCAGCATGCTTTTGAGGTGAGACAACCTACTTTTTCCTGGTACTGAACCATCGGCACATTTCCATGAAAAATCAGTTCAGCAAAGTGGCATCTCTTGGGAAAAGCCTGAGGGATTCATATGTCAAAAAAAAAGAAAGAAAGGCATTCAAGACAGATTCAGTTGCAGAGGCTGTTGAATTCAATAAGAGAAGGGATACTTTATCACAGCTATTTTGAAAAGTATCCTAAAGTTTAACTTCTAAGGATGTTTTAACTTATATACTCAGCATACTACTGAATTATGAAAGGAAAATTCTAGCCATAAATCCTTCACTGCATACATCATCACTTAGATGACACCAAGCAATTCACATTGCGACTCACATTGAAGTCTAGGTACATAATGAAAAATAACTTTCTCATGTACTTACTATATGATATCTTCAGCTACTTTAGTGGTTGGCTCACCAAAAATGTTACATCAAAATCATAAAAGATTATATTTTAATTTATTTATATTTAAAATTAATATGAAAGCTGAAGCAACAGTTTGACATTAAAAGTACCCTTTGCTCTTGTAGATAATCAAAGTTTGATTGGCAGTATCCATGCCAGGTGTCTCACAATTGTTTGTAACTCCAGATCTAGGAGCATAGTGCTCTTTTCTGGCTTCTACAGAACCTCCACACTCCACACTCCACAGGTAGGAAGGAAGGAAGGAAGGAAGGAAGGAAGGAAGGAAGGAAGGAAGGAAGGGAGAAAGGAAGGAAGGAAAGAAGGAAGTGAGGAAGGAAGAAAGTCCAAAAAATCACTTTCACCAAATACTTGGCCCAGTATGTTCTAGTACCACCAGGTTTGAGAATCTTTGCTTTGTGTAGTTTTCCATCCTGCCTGAAGACAGAACATGCCTTCTTATATTAAATTGATCTCTTTCCCCTTTGCTTTCCTCCTGTAGGTTTAAGTTGTTGGTTGGATTCTGTGCACATGACATTTACTGAGAATGTTGCAAAACCCCAGTATATTCCAATTTATTGACTGTCTGACAATACATAATCCAGTGATCTTTACTGGCAGCTCATTTTTTCCCCTAATTTCTCCACCCCAAACCCCAGAAGAATGTAATTGTATATAAAGTAGACCCAGGACAGGGACATGGGCTTTCGAAGAAGAGGTGCCCCAACCTTTAACCATTGCCATGTAATGTTTCTATCCACAAGTACAAAAGAGGGGCAGAAAGTCTCACAGTATGTTAAGGAAGCTCAGGGTTTTGTGACAGCCTCATCTGTAGCTATCCTTGGCTGCAGACAACTTCCTGAATAAATCAGAAAGACTTTAATTACCTTCTGGAAATCTACTTTAATAATATTAATAACAGAAATATTTTCAGATAGATTCTATAGTGAAAGATGTAATACTATTTTAATTAATTAATGTTTTGATATTTCACACATGACACATGCATATAAAATGGTGTGTCATATTTAATACTGCTCAGTAAAAATGCTAAAGTTATGTTGTAAATAAGGCAGGGACAAATTTAACAAAATGATGTACAGAAATGCTGTCACTTCCCATAACATTTTTCTTCCAAGTGTCTATAGTTTACTAGAATGTACACAGAAAGGTTTTAGATGTAGTTCTCTGACATACACTCTCAGTTAACCACACTCAAAGATGTGTGATTTTGCACTGCTCCCTCACCTTGGGCTAGCACCTTCAAATCATCATAGGTTCTCCAGCTTCGAACGTTATCACCGCATTTTGTAATAATCTATAAACACACAAACGCACACATATACATATACTCATATATGTGTACACACACATGCACACACACACAAAAACTATGCAATATTTCAAGCACACAAAGAACAGTAGGCAGAGAAGTAGAGAAGTCAGTCAGTGATGACCAGTTAGCCAGATAGGCTGAAAACACCATCCTGCAGGAGGCAGCAAAGCTAACATCTTAAGTTCAAAGCTGCCCTGGACTAAATGGTGAGCTTCTGTCTCAAAACAGAAAACACTAAGAAAGCAAGCAGTTACCACAAAAGCAAAGATAGCAAGGGGGCCAGTAATTATTCAGAAAACAAGTCCAATATCCTCAATCCACTCTTTTTATCCCCACGAGCTTCTTACTACTTCCATAAAACTAAATGGAATCCATTTATTAAACTCTCTGTAATTACAGTAGGATGTTATTAAGAATTATATTCTTTGGAGATATGCAGCAAAGTGTGAAATGGATATATATCCATAAAAGAATCCAAATGTTTATATAATAAAGGACAGAAAAGAGAAATATTGTAGATATTAGAAATGACACTTTGGGACAAGCCTCAGAAGTGGCAGGGCAGCCGGCTCAGGATCCTTTCTACCTCCGTCTTCACCTAGAGGAGGTTCTGCATATCCACATCCCTCTCTGCCCCTTCCCAGGAAGCAGAGAGCTTGCTTTCCAGGAGTGCTCCAACCCAGAGATTCAGGAGAAGACAGGACCAGCCAGGAGGCACAGGCCTCAGGAGTAGCAGGGCAGCCAGCACAAGATCCTTTCCACGTCCATCTTCAAATAGAAGGAGGTTCTGCAGATCCAGAACCCTCTCTGCCCCTTCTCTGCAAGTGGAGAGCCTGTTTCCAAGGTTTGTTCTGACCCCAGGACTCAGGAGGGACAACTAATCCACAACCCACTGCACACAAATCTTACCTGAGGAGAGCTGATCTCCCAGAAGTGTTGACACAGGCTTACAGACCCACAGGAGGAACAAGCTCCAGCCAGAGACAGCAAGAACATCTAACACCAGAGATCAACAGATGGTGAAAGGCAAATGCAAGAATCTTACCAATAGAAACCAAGACTACTTGGCTTCATCAGAACTTAGTACTCCCACCACAGCAAGTTCTGGATATCCCAAAACACCAGAAAAGCAAGATTTGGATCTAAAATCATATCTCATGATGGTGACAGAGGAATTTAAGAAGAGCATGAATAACTAACTCCCTTAAAGAAATACAGGAGAACACAAGTAAACAGGTATAAACCCTTAAAGAGGAAACATAAACATCCCTTAAAGAATGATAGGAAAACACAAGTAAAAAGTAGAAGTCCTTAAAGAGGAAACACAAAAATCCCTTAAAAAATTACAGGAAAGCACAAACAAACAGGTGAAGGAACTGAACAAAATCACCCAGGACCTAAAAATGGAAGTAGAAACAGTTAAGAAATCACAAAGAGAGAAAACTCTAGAGATAAAAATCCTAGGAAAGAAGTCAGGAACCATAGATGCAAGCATCACCAACAGAATACAAGAGATAGAAGAGAGATCTCAAGCACAGAAGATACCATAGAAAACATTGACACAACAGTCAAAGAAAACACAAAATGCAAAAAGACCCTAAACCAAAACATCCAGGGAATCCAGGACACAATGAGAAGACCAAACCTAAAGATAATAAGAATAGAAGAGAGTGAAGACCTCCAACTTAAAGGGCCAGTAAATGTCTTCAACAAAATTATAGAAGAAAACTTCCTTAACCTAAAGAAAGAGATGCCCATGAACATACAAGAAGCCTGTAGAACTCCAAATAGACTGGACCAGAAAAGAAATTCCTCCTGACACATAATAGTCAAAACACCAAAAGCACATAACAAAGAAAGAATATTAAAAGCAGTGAGGGAAAAAGGTCAAGTAACATAGAAAGGCAGGCCTATCAGAATTACACCAGACTTCTCATCAGGGACTATGAAAGCCAGAAGATCATGGTTGATGTCATGCAGACCTTAAGAGAACACAAATGCCCAGGCTACTATACCCAGAAAAACTCTCAATTACCATAGATGGAGAAACCAAAGTATTCCATGACAAATTTACACAATATATTCCCACAACTCCAGCCCTTCAAAGGGTAATAAACAGAAATCATCAACACAAGGAGGGAAACTATGTCATAGAAAAAGGAAAAAAGTAATTTTCCAACAAAATTAAAAGAAGATAGCCACATGAACAGATTTCCAACTCTATAAACAAAAATAACAGGAAGCAACAATTACCTTTCCTTAATATCTATTAATATCAATTGACTCAATTCCCCAATAAAAAGACATAGACTATCAGACTGGGTACATAAACAGGACCCAACATTTTGTTGCATACAGGAAACCTACCTGAGTGACAAAGACAGAATACCTGAGGAAAACCTATCTCAGAATAAAAGGTTGGCAAACAATTTCCCAAGCCAATGGTCCCAAGATAAAAGCTGGGGTAGCCATTCTAATATCGAATAAAATCAACTTTCACCCTAAAGTGATCAAAAAAGATAAGGAGGGACAATTCATATTCATTAAAGGTATGATCTACCAAGAGGAACTTTCAATTCTGAACCTCTATGCACCAAATGCAAATGCATCTACATTCATACAGGAAACTTTACTAAAGCCCAAGCACACATTGCACTGGACACAATAAGAATGGGAGATTTCAACACCCCATGATCTGTAATGGACAGATCATGGAAAAAGAAACTAAACAAGGACACAGTGAGACGAACAGAAGTTATGAAACAGATGGATTTAACAGATATCTAAAGAATTATTTATCCTAAAACAAAAGGATATACCTTCTTCTCAGCACCTCATGGTACCTTTACCAAAATTGATCATATAATTGGTCACAGATCAGGCCTCAACAGATACAAGAAGATTGAAATAATTCCTTGCATCCTATTAGATCACCATTGACTAAGGCTGCTACTCAATAACAAGATAAACAATATAATGCCTATACATACATGGAAACTCAACAACCCTCTATACAATGATAACTTGGTCAAGGAAGAAACAAAGAAATTAAAGACTTTCTAGAGTTTAATGAAAACTTACATATACACAAACTTATGGGACACAATGAAAGCAGTCTTAAGAGGAAAACTCATAGCATTAAGTGCCTACAAAAATAAACTGGAGAGAGCATACACGAGCAATTTGACCGCACATCTGAAAGCTCTAGAACAAAAAGAAGCAAATTCACCCAAGAGGAATCGAAGGCAGGAAATAATCAAACTCAGGGCTAAAATCAACCAAATAGAAACAAAAAGAACTATACAAAGAATCAACCATGCCAGGAGCTGGTTCTTTGAGAAAATCAGCAAAATAGATAAACCCTTAGCCAGACTAACTAGAGGTCACAGAGACAGTATCCTAATTAACAAGATCAGAAATGAAAAGGGAGACATAACAGACACTGAGGAAATCCAAAAAATCATGAGAGCCTACTACAAAAGCCTATACTCAACAAAACTGGAAAACCTGGATGAAATGGACAATTTTCTAGACAGATACCAGGTACCAAAGTTAAATCAAGATCAGATCAGCAATCTAAACAGTTCAATATCTCCTAATGGAATAGAAACAGTCATTAATAGTCTCCCAACCAAAAAAAAAGCCACGGACCAGATGGGATTAGGGCAGAGTTTTATCAAACCTTCAAAGAAGACCTAATGCCATATTCCTCAAACTATTCCACAAAATAGAAACAGAGGGTACTCTACACAATTCATTCTATGAAGCCACATTACTCTTATACCTAAACCACAGAAAGACCTAACAAAGAAAGAAGACTTCAGAACAACTTCCCTTATGAATATCGATGCAAAAATACTCAATAAAATTCTAGCAAACCAAATCCAAGAACCCATCAAAATGATCATTCATCATGATCAAGTAGACTTGATCCCAAGGATGCAGGGATGTTTCAATATACGGAAATCCATCAATGTAATTCAATATATAAACAAACTCAAAGATAAAAACCATATGATCATGTTATTAGATGCTGAGAAAGCATTTGAAAAAATCCAACATCCCTTCATGATAAAAGTCTTGGAAAGATCAGGAATTCAGGGCCCATACTTAAACATAGTAAAAGCAATATACAGAAAACCAGTAGCCAACATCAAACTAAATGGAGAGAAATGTGAAGCAATCCCACTAAAATCAGGGACTAGACAAGGCTGCCCACTCTCTCCCTACCTATTCAATATAGTACTTGAAGTCCTAGCTAGAGCAACTAGACAACAAAAGGAGATCAAAGGGATACAAATTGGAAAGTAAGAAGTCAAATTATCACTATTTGCTGATGATATGATAGTATACTTAAATGACCCCAAAAATTCCACCAGAGAGCTCCTAAACCTGATATACAACTTCAGCAAAGTCGCTGGATATAAAATTAACTCAAGCAAATCAGTGACCTTCCTCTACACAAAGAATAAACAGGCAGAGAAAGAAATTAGGGAAACAACACCCTTCACAATAGCCCAAATAATATAAAATACCTTTGTGCGACTCTAACTAAGCAAGTTAAAAGATCTGTTTGACAAAAACTTAAGTCTCTGAAGAAGGAAATTGAAGAAGATCTCAGAAGATGGAAAGATCTCCCATGCTCATGGATTAGCGGGGTTAAAATAGTAAAAATGGCCATTTTGCTGAAAGCAATCTACAGATTCAATGCAATTCCCATCAAAATTCCAACTCAATTCTTCACAGACTTAGAAAGAGCAATTTGCAAATTAATCTGGAATAACAAAAAACCCAGGATATCCAAAACTATTCTCAATAAGAAAGGAACCTCTGATGGAATCACAATCCCAGACCTTAAGCTGTACTACAAAGCAATTGTGATAAAAAACAAAGACAAACAAACAAACAAACAAAAACCTGCATGGTATTGGTATAGTGACAGGCAGATAGATCAATGGAATAGAATTGAAGACCCAGAAACGAACCCAGAAACCTATGGCCATTTGATCTTTGACAAAGGAGCTAAAATCATCCAGTGGAAAAAAGACAGCATTTTCAAAACTTGGTGCTGACTCAACTGGCAGTTAGCATGTAGAAGAAGGCAAATTGATCCATTCTTATCTCATTGTACAATGTTCAAGTCCAAGTGAATCAAGAACCTCCACATAAAACCATATACACTCAAACTAATATAAAGAAACTGGGGAAGAGCCTCGAGCACATAGGCACAGGGGAAAATTTCCTGAACAGAACACTAGTAGCTTATGATCTAAGATCAAGAGTCCACAAATAGGACTTCATAAAATTGCAAAGCTTCTTTAAGGCAAAAGACACTGTCAATAGGACAAAATGGCAACCAACAAATTGGGAAAAGATATTTACCAATCCTGTATCTGATAGAGGGCTAGTGTCCAAAATATAAAAAGAACTCAAGAAGTTATACTCCAGAGAAACAAATAACCAGATTAAAACATAGGGTACAGAGATAAACAAAGAATTATCAACTGACAAATACCAAATGTCCAACATCCTTAGTCATCAGGAAAATGCAAATCAAAACAATCCAGAGATTCCACTTCATGTCAGAATGGCTAGGATAATATCTCAGGTGATAGCAGATGCTGGCAAGGTTGTAGAGAAAGAGGAACACTCCTTCATTGCTGGTGAGATTGCAAGCTGTACAACCACTTTGGAAATCAGTTTGGTGGTTCCTCTGGAAATTGGACATAGTACTACCAGAGGATCCAGCCATACCATTCCTGGGCATATGCCCAGAAAGATACTCCAACATGTAATGAGGACACATGCTCCACCATGCTCATAGCAGCCTTATTTATTATAATAGCCAGAAACCAGAAACAACCCAGATGTCCCTCAACAGAGGAATGGATACAGAAAATGTGGTACATCTACACAATGGAGTACTACTCAGCTATTGAAAACAATAAATTTATGAAATTCTTGGGGAAATGGATGGACCTGGAGAATATCATCCTGAGTGAGGTAACCCAATCACAAAAAAAACACATATGGTATGCATTCTCTGATAAGTGGATATTAGCTCAGAAGATTGGAATACACAAAGTACAATCCACAAACCATAAGAAACTCAAGAATAAGGAAGACCAAAGTGAGGATACTTCATTCCTTCTTATAAGGGGGAACAAAATACCCATGGAAGGAGTTGTAGAGACAAACTATGGAGCAGAGACTAAAGGAAGGACAATTCAGAGACTGCTCCACCTGGGAATCCTTCCCATATTTAACCATCAAATCCAGACACTATTGTGGATGCCAGCAAGTGCTGGCTGACAGGAGCCTGAGATAGCTCTCTCCGGAGAGGCTCTAACAGTACCAGACTAATATAGAAATAAAGGCTCACAGCCATCCATTGGACTGAGTACAGGGTCCCCAATGAAGGAGCTAGAGAAAGGACCCAAGGAGCTGAAGTGTTTGCAGTCAACCTCCCAGGGACTAAAACTTCAACCAAAGAGTACACATGGGGGGACTCATGGCTCCAGCAGCATATGTTTAGTAGAGGATGGCCTAGTTGGTCATCAGTGGGAATAGAGGCCCTTGGCCCTGTGAAGGTTCTATGCCCCAGTGTAGTGGAATGCCAGGGCCAGTAAGTGGGAGAGGGTGGGGTGGTGAGCAGGGGGAGGGGGAGGGGGAGGGAACAGGGGTTTGTTTTAGTTTTTTTTTAAATTTTCTTTCCTTTGGAGGGGAACCTGGGTAAGGAGATATTGTAAATATGGAAAACATCTAATAAAAAAATCATATTAAAAAAAGAAAATAATCTGTAATTTTTTATTCTGTGTAAGTAAAGGAATATTTTACTAAAATCTTTTTGAAAATCTGTTTTAATAGAAATACAAGTACATTCCCCTCCCTTTACTCTTTCCAGCTCCTCCCAGCTACCCTCCCTTTAACCCTTCCCCTGAACTCTTTCTTCTGATAGCCTCTGTTTGATTATTAATATACACATACACACACCCTGAAGAGTTGCTGAGTCTGTTTTTTTTGTTTTTGTTTTTGTTTTTTGGTAAATATATCATTTCAGAGCAGTATTAGACAACTAATAAAGTGTTCATTCCCAAGAGAGACAAATTCTCTACTGTCCCAGATGTCGATACTTGTGAGTGGTTCTTATCAACTCAACAAGGTTTGTATTGAAACCCAAATCTCCAATCTGAAACTATGAGAATAAAGAATGCATCCTATTTCTGTCTATTGTGAACCCATATATTCCATAATCAGTTCTGACCTCGAAGTGTAAATTGGTATAGATCTCAGTGCTCTAACAGACAGCAACACAATAGTTTCTGTAGAATGAGGACACAAATCAAGATAATGCAATAATTTGACAAAGAATTTCAAAAGAACCCTGGCCCCTGTCCTCAGTGAACACTATGTGACACATTGATTTCTGCTGAAGATAAAAGCCAAATTCATGTGTCACTAGTATCAGCAAGAGGATGTGGCTTGGCGCATTACAATGCTCTAAAAATGCAGACAAAATGGCAAATTTGACACACTTTATCTGATAAAAATAATGTGGCTCCGTGGAGACAAATTCTTCAGAGCATATTTCACCATGTTATTCCTAGAGACAGGGCACTACATTTGAAAGCTACCGCTTTGTTTGTGCATCTAGAGAGCAAGTCATTCTGATTAGGATAACTTGTATCAGATATGGAATTCTGTGTAGAATTTTCAATGAGATAACCCAGTCATGATGATTTAACACACATGTCCACCTTTCCAGGGTGTGTTTAAAGAGTTCATGTAGAGTGGCAGCAAGCAGGGCAGAGGCTTACAGACCCAGCATATGTATACAAATCTCCAGAGAACAACTAAATCTCACAGAAGAGATTACAGCACAACTGAGAGCCAGCATTGCAGCCTTGGGTTCAAAGAATCTGCCAAGTCATACATGACTACCTTAGATGCAAGAGACATGGCTTACTTTGTTCTCCTAACAGGAGTGAGAGATAAGGGAAAGGAGATATGGTAAGATTCCTTAGGAGAAAGGACAGAAATTCTGGTAGACATGAAAGAAGGAAGGGGAATAGGGATGGGAATAAAGGAGGGAGGAAGGAAGGAAAAGGGCATGAAAGTAAGGAGAAAGGGAGGTAGGGGTGAAGAGAGCAGGGAAGGAGAGGGAGGAAGGGAAATAGGAAGTTATGATATAGCTTCATCACGTTTAAAGTGATCCCTAACTGACCAGACTTTATAAGCATCATAAAAGGAACTTATTCACATTAATATTTAATATTTATCTTATACAGTTTTTGGTTGTTTCTTTGTTTTTGTATACCAGTTGGAAAATTACCAAAGTGTCATTTTTTTATATTTATTTTTATTTTTAAATGGGTATTCTTTTTTATATATTTTGATACTTTTTTTAATTAGATGTTTTCTTTATTTACAATATCTGCTTTCCTAGGTTCCTTTCCAAAAGAAAAAATAAAAATAAAATAAAATAAAGTAAGAAAAAAATTTAAAAAAAAAACAAAAGCTAAAACAATCCCCTGTTCCCTCCCCCCGTCCCCCTGCTCGCCACCTTACCCCCTCCTGATTACTGGCCCTGGCATTCCACTACACTGGGGCATAGAACCTTCACAGGGCCAAGGGCCTCTACTCCCATTGATGATCAACTAGGCCATCCTCTACTCACTCAGGATGATATTCTCCAGGTCCATCCATTTCCCCAAGAATTTCATAAATTTATTGTTTTCAATAGCTGAGTAGTACTCCACTGTGTAGATGTACCACATTTTCTGTATCCATTCTTCTGTTGAGGGACATCTGGGTTGTTTCCGGTTTCTGGCTATTATAAATAAGGCTGAATGAACATAGTGGAGCATGTGTCCTCATTACATGTTCGAGCATCTTCTGGGTATGTGCCCAGGAGTGGTATAGCTGGGTCCTCTGGTAGTACTATGTTCAATTCCCAAGAGAACTGCCAAACTGATTTCCAGAGTGGTTGTACCAGCTTGAAGTCCCACCAGCAATGGAGTGTTCCTCTTTCTCCACAACCTTGCCAGCATCTGCTGTTACCTGAGTTTTTTATCCTAGCCATTCTGACTGGTGTGAGGTGGAATCTCAGGCTTATTTGAAGTCAAATTATCACTATTTCCTGATGATATTATAGTATACTTAAGTGACCCCCCAAATTCCACCAGAGAGCTCCTAAACCTGATAAACAACTTCAAGAAAATAGCTGGATATAAAATTAACTCAAACAAAACACTGGCCTTCCTCTACACAAAGGATAAACAGGCTGAGAAAGAAGTTAGGAAAACAACACCCTTCACAATAGTCACAAGTAATATAAAATACCTTGGTGTGACTCTAAGCAAGTAAAAGATCTCTATAACAAAAACTTCAAGTCTCTGAAGAAGGAAATTGAAGAAGATCTCAAAAGATGGAAAGATCTCCCATGCTCGTGGATTGGCAGGATTAATATAGTAAAAATGGCCATCTTACCGAAGGCAATCTACAGATTCAATGCAATCCCCGTCAAAATTCCAACTCAATTCTTCACAGACTTGGAAAGAGCAGTTTGCAAATTCATCTGGAATAACAAAAAACCCAGGATAGCCAAAACTATTCTCAACAATAAAGGAACCTCTGGTAGAACCACCATCCCAGACCTTAAGCTGTACTACAAAGCAATTGTGATAAAAACTGCTTGATATTGGTACAGTGACAGGCAGGTGGATCAATGGAAAAAGAACTGAAGAAATGAACCCACAAACCTATGGCCACTTGATCTTTGACAAAGGAGCTAAAACCATCCAGTTGAATAAAGACAACATTTTCAACAAATGGTGCTGGCTCAACTGGTGGTTAGCATGTAGAAGAAGGCAAATTGATCCATTCCTATCTCCTGTACAAAGCTCAAGTACAAGTGGATCAAGGACCTCCCCATAAAACCAGATATACTCAATCTAATAGAAAAGAAAGTGGGGAAGAGCCTCAAGCACATGGACACAGGGGAAAATTTCCTGAACAGGACACCAATTGCTTATGCTCTAAGATCAAGAGTTGACAAATGGCCCTGGCATTCCCCTACACTGTGCCACAGAACCTTCACAGGGCCAATAAGTGGGAGAGGGTGGGGTGGCAGGCATGGGGAGGGGAGAAGCAACAGGGATTTGTTCTTGTTGTTTTTGTTTGTTTGTTTGTTTTTTGGAGGGGAAACTGGGGAAGGAGAAATTTACATGTAAATAAAGAAAATATCTAAAAAAATAAAATGAAATAAAATATATGAAAAGGAAGTAAAAAAAAAAAAGAGTCGACAAATGGGACCTCATAAAATTGCAAAGCTTCTGTAAGACAAAAGACACTGTCAATAGGACAAAAGGGCAACCAACAAATTGGGAAAAGATCTTAACCAATCCTATATCTGGTAGAGGGCTAATATCAAATATATACAAAGAACTCAAGAAGTTAGACTCCAGAGAAACAAAAAACCCTATTAAAAATTTGGGTCCAGAGCTAAACTAAGAATTCTCAACTGACGAATGCCAAATGGCTGATAATCACCTAAAGAAATGTTCAACATCCTTAGTCATCAGGGGATTATTTTTTTAACCTTCTATAGAATGCCCATGTCTGTAATAAACCACTTAATTACCTGGTACTTATAATATTGTTTCTCTTCTTACAAGTTGCATGTGGAATGGCTTTATGAACTACTTTCTAAACCTTTTCAAGGCATCCTTGTCAACTTTTGCCAAGCTGAAATTGGATTATTAATGTTACAAATGAATGTCTTGGAATGGAATGGAAGTCTATACTTTTAAAGAATATTTTTCCTTTCCTAAACATATATTCCATCTTTCTTTACTACATCATTATTTGTTCTGGAAACATGTTCTTTTATTAGTTCCATATTGAAGTCTTTAGTTTGAACTTGAAATTATTAGGCCTGTTTTGCAGTTGCTTATAAGATATATTATATACTCTTTTTTTTTTACAGTGTCCTGTTCAAGAAATTTTTGCCTGTGTCCATGTGCTTGAGGCTCTTCCCCACTTTCTTTTCTATTAGATTGAGTGTATCTGGTTTTATGGGGAGGTCCTTAAATATATCTTATATATTATAAGATATATTTGCTAGGACGCAAAACCTTCTGTCAACACTAGGTAGGAATCAATAATATGAGTGAATGTAATGCTGAAGTAGTTAAGGTGAAAGATAATTATGTAGCCCTGAATCCCAGAATGGTGAGAACAGAGAAGAAAGACAGAGGGATATTTAAAATGTTTTTTTAAAGGGCCAGCCTGCATAACTCTTAACTACTTAGCCATTGGGTTAGTCTGTGTTATGCCTACAGCTGATAATTACTCTGAATATTTGATAGAACACTTTTTGTCACAGTATCTGAGTTAGTTTCTAAGAAAATTTTATATACATATTAATCTGGCTTAAATAGCCCCATTTAAACTTTATGAAAAAAATCACCATCATGATATTAAAAGGTTGGAACACTGGGAGATGATTATGTTGAGGGATCCAATTCATAAAGGGATGGATATTCTACCCAAAGAGTGGGTTAGTTAGAGTAGATAGGTTTTAAAAATGTGTCTATTTTTTAATCCTTTCACACACACGTTGAGGTTAACATATTTGTGCTCTGCCTACTGTACATGCTTTACACACACAGCATGTGTTTTATCAGGATGTGATGCTTCATTATGGTGACATAGCAAAAAGGCAAGCAATTTTTTTTTCTGTTAAGAACTATGGGCAATTAGGTGGATGGTGGTGGCACATGCCTTTAATCCCAGCACTTGGGAGGCAGAGACAGGCGGATTTCTGAGTTCGAGGCCAGCCTGGTCTACAGAGTGAGTTCCAGGACAGCTAGGGCTACACAGAGAAACTCTGTCTCAAAAAAAAAATAATAATAATAATAATATGGGCAACTAACGCTTACTGGAGGAGAATTAGCCTTTGTAAAATGGTCAACATTAAAACCATATTCAAATAACTAGACTTGTGATTTCACAGCATCCAGAACTATGATGCATAATTCTCTATTCTATAGAATCCACTGTGATTTTCTGTTTGGTCAGCAGAAAACAGATTGAGATCCATACCAACAGTGATCATTTCTAGGATATTTGAGATGTTTACTGAATAAGGGTTATGGGACTTGTCTCAAAACAAAACAAAACAAAACAAAACAGAAAAGCCAGAAAATATTTTTGTTGTTTATTATACCATTAAATTTAAGACTTCCATTTTGTGGAAGGAATTCAAATCTTCCCCAAGATAGGGGCCTAAATGGATAAACCAGTTATGAAGTTCAGTAAGTGAAATGCCACTCAGCAAGACAAAGGAAGAACAATAGCAGGATGGAAGCCTCTGGAAAGCATTTATGCTCAGTGAAAAATAAGGACACCAAGGAAAGGAGTGCATGATTCTACTTACAATTCTCAACCATAAAAAGAAGTGGGAACTTTTGGTGGGTTATGCATGAGGAGATCAAATGTAAAGAGATATAAGCACCTCACGATGAAGTTTCTGTATCTTTACTACAATAGGTAGCTACATGATAATATTCATCTGATACACCCAACTTTACATTTAAGATGGAGAGATTTTATCAACTCTCTACTATGCTTACAAGTATAAGAGTGTATGAACCTTTTAAATGGACATATTCTACAGGGTGTCATTTGTTTTTAACAGTATAATTGTGCTTATCTATAGGACTGATGAAAAGATTAGCTAGACACAGGCTACAGTCATTTTGGGAGAAAGAACCTCAACCAAGAAAATGTCCCAACCAGATTGGCCTATGGGCAATTGGGTAGGTGTATTTTCTTGATTGATGCATTGATCAACTATTGCCTATAAGTATAAGATGAAGTAAATCCATTTTTCCCTAAGGTTACTTTTGATCTTGATAGTTTTAACATAGCACTAGAAACTTTAACAATTAGAATGTTTCCAACGGATTCTAGTTAACACTCTCTTCGGATGTGCCTCTGGTTCTCTGTGCAGTAGTCCCTAATTGAGAGATTTTCTGTCTCTAACAGTCACAATATAGCAGTACACATACACACAGTAATTTTGTTGTTGTTCTTTACAAAAAACACCAAAGAGTTTAAGCAGAGCTGGTTAGGGACTGAGTGAATGAATATTTCACAAATTTCAAGTGTTTATAGTCAGGCTGGTAACAGTACTTTGATAGTGCTGTTGAAATTTTTTTTTTTTTAGATAAAAATAAAGCATGCATGTAGTAAATAAATTAAAAGCAATGGAGTTTTCTAGAGTCATGTATGTTTGTCATATTGGCATGACACGAATTTGGAACTTCTTCCAGCTGTGCCACAAGATGTCAGAGAGTACTAAGCAAAGGAAAGAGAAAGTATTCTAGTTAATTTATAATGTTGTGGAAAGGAAAAAATTATAGCAGTGTTTATATTTTTCTTTAATGTCTTGAGAATTTAGTATCAAAATATGTCTAATGGATAGATTAAATTAACTTAAAATTTGCTTACACAACACACATTTAATAACATTATTTTCTCTTTTCCATTTCAATAATGTAGCTTTAGCGTTAGCGATGGCAGCTGCTTCCATGCTTACCTGGTCTCCCCGTTTGGCCTTCTTATGCTTCTTCTAGATGACCTCTCTTTTTGGGGGAGGTGGGGGAAGGGTTGGGGGATTGACACAGGGTTTCTCTGAATAGCCCTGGTTGTCCTGGAACTCAGTCTGTAGACCAGGCTAGCCTTGAACTCAGAAATCTGTCTGCCTCTGCCTCTCAAGTGCTGGGATTAAAGCCATGAGCCACCACTGCCCAGCTCAGATGACCTCTCCTTAAATGATGGCTTTATGGTCAATTTTATTGTGTCTCTAACCTGATTTGCAAATGATGCTTATAAATTTATTATGTGATTTGGCAGTCGCCTCCTACTTCAGCTTTTATTCTTTCTCATCAACTGTCATTGCCATTCTATGGTTTTCATATGACAGAAAAATCTAGTCAAAAAATAAGATGTTTTCCCCTATGATCACTGTAGTAAACTTGGCTCAACCCAGAGAACACAGAATGATGATAGATCGTTGCAATAACATGAGGTTGATACCAACGTGCATGTCCAATGCACATGGGGTTGCTCAGCCATGCAAGATGAGACAACAACAAACTCAGAAAGCACACTTCTTTTATACTTTACAGAGGGCAGATTTCTGCAACAAGGCTAGCTGGCTTACTCTGGTTGGTGGAACACAGGACAAAGGATCTCATCAGGCATTGGTTGGCTTGCTCAGGGGGCTGTTCTTGGCTTAGTCAGACAACTTCTCTGTCCAGCTCTGTACCTGGCCTTGAAAAGTCTCTGGGAAGGGGCTGAGTAACTAGGTGATAGGGGGATTGTTGGCAGCAAGGTCAGAATGACAGTTTGTGTTCTTTTCCAAAATTCACCACAGGGACAGGTTAGGGGGTCCTTTCGAGAATTGCTAATCTTGTTTTCGTAGACCTTCACTTCATTGCGACCACCAGTTATTTTTGTTTTGGCTTTACTTAGCTTAGTCAGAATGGCCTGGTCACTGTGTCTCAACATCCTGACCATCAGAACTTTGTTTTTACAGCATGCCCTTGGCTATCTCTGGAACACAGCTTCTTAGTACTTCTCAGAAATCACTTAGCCAGTGGCTGAAGCTGCTGCTTGCTACTGTAAAACTTTGTTTCCATACTGCTTGCTGCTTACAAGAACCTTCCCTCCCATATTTTACTGTGAAACTTTATTTCTACATTCCCAGAACTCTATTTTTCACTTTATTACTTCAGTCACCAATGTGTTCTATTACTACATCTTATCCAAACTTCCCCTATCCAAATTTTGTGTCTGTTATTGATGTTTACTTGGTATGTCCTTACTCTGCTAATGAAACACCAAATTTTGGGGGTTCAAATTCCATCTTGAAGAACTTGACCTAGTTTGAAATCAAATAAACTAACAGACCAGCACCTATCACCAGTTTCCAGGTTATCCCCCAACAAATCTGCATCTGAAGGTTACAAGTGCACTCCTGCCTAACAACCACCAATCAGGAGGAAAACAAGTTAAGTTTATGGTTTGGCTCCCAACATCAGCCAATTATGTTTTAGGCCACAGTAGGCCCCAATTAGATGCTTGCCAGGCTAGAAATACTCACCCCTAACTTGTCATTCCCCATAAACCTTGTCCCAATGAGTGTTCAGGGATTTTGCTCCAACAATGCTGTCCTGTGGGTCTGCCTTGAGTTAAGCCCAATCTCAGGCTTTTAAATAAAGACCCTTGTGTGATTTCATTGGATCTGCTCCTGATTGGTCTTTCAGAGTTTACAAAAGCTTCTTGGTACTATACTAGCACCCTCGGAGGGAAAGCTTGTCTATTTTCCCTCTGAAAAGATTCTAACCTATTGATGAATACCAGAGCCCTTTTAGGATATTCAGTATCTAAGAAGTGCAGGTTTTAGAAGTAGGGATTCTTTCTTCACTTTAGGGCATCTCTTAAGGACCATCTTAGGGTTAGGACTAGAGACATTCATTCTTAACAGCCTCCATTATTTTTGTCCCTAGTTGGGATTATTGTTGTTATTGTTTCCTCTTTGGACATGTTTCTTGGTCTTCATGTTTTTACAACTATTTGACTATGTGTATATAGTGTGTACAAGTTCACATCTGTGCAACTATGTGTAAGGATGTGTGTGTGTGTGTGTGTGTGTGTGTGTGTGTGTGTAAGACAGAGGTAAATGGCAGATGTCTTTCTTACCACTCTGCATCTTATATATTGAGGTAGCCTCTCACTTGAACCCAGAGTTAGACAATTAGTCTAACTTGCTAGCTTACTCTGTTGAATCATCATTTCTGCCTCCCAAGTTCTGGAATGAAAGACATTCTGCCTGGTTAACACTTAAGGAGAATTGAGTATGCAAATCCGAGTCCTCAGATTTGCACAGCCATTGCTTTACTACTGAGCCATAACCCACTGTTTCTCCCCTTTTCACCTCTGGTTCTAAACCACTCAGGAACCACAAGTCTCTGCAGGACTAGGCACATCATCTTCCACTGAGGCCAGACAAGGCAGGTCATTTAGGGGAACAAAATCCACAGTGAGTCAACAGAGTCAGGGTAAGTGGCCCTGCTCTATCTTTGGGGGTCCTGCAATGAAGACAAAAGAGTACTTCTATTATGTATGTGGGGGGAGGGATGGCTAAGTCAAGCCCCTGTGAGCTCTTTGATTGGTTGCTCGGTCACTGTGAGCCTCCATGGGCCCAGCTTAGTACATTTCTTAACTAGTGATTGATGGGGAAGACTCAGCCCATTGTGGGTGGGGACAAACCTTTACTGAAGGCTAGACAAGGTGCTCAGTTAGGGAAATAAGATCCACCAGCATCCAACAGAGTCACGGTAAGGCCCTGATCCAGTTGTTTTGGGACCCACACAAAGACCAAGATTCATATGTGTTACATATCTGAGGGGGGCCTAGTTCCAGGCCTTATATGTTCTTTGGATGGTGGTTCACTCTTTGGTAAGCTCCACTCCAATGATCCAGATAAGGTGACATTCTTGGACTTTCTGTGGAGTTCCTATCACATCAAGTTTCCTCAATACTTCATTCAACTCTTCGATAAGACTTCCAAGCTCTGTCTAATGTTTGGCTGTGGTTCTCTTGTTCTGTTTTTGTTAGCATCTGGGTGGAGTCATTATGTAATGTCTTAACACTCTGGGTAGGTAAGTAGTTCAAGGAACATAGGAAACAATGAACACTGTTTTTACAACACCTCCAATGTAAAATCAAAATACAAAATTGAAACCAGTGAGTAGTAGAAGGTCATGGAGAATTTTTCTATGATGATTTCTTGGATTCTTAATTACTAACCTAAATGGCCTTAGAAACAAAAGCTTCTTTGTCTATCACCAACTATGGCAAAGTTACATGAGTATTTCTTTTTATCCATGGTGAAGTAACTTCTTCATCCAGACAAGAGTCAATTGTTCTTATACATACAAGTGCTTTAGATATAGTATCAGTCTAATGTTAACAGATTATGTTAATATTATCAAGCCCAGGACAGATGGGTTTAGTGCAGAATTCTAACAGACCTTCAAAGAAGACCTAATACCAATATTCTTCAAACTATCCTACAAAAAAGAAACAGAAAAAATACTATCCAATTCATTCTATGAAGCCACAATTATGCTTATACCTAAACCACACAAAGATCTATCAAAGAAAGAGAACTTCAGACCAAATTCCCTTATGAATATAGATGCAAAAATACTCAATAAAATTCATGCAAACTGAATCCAAGAACACATCAAAACGATCATCCGTCATGATCAAGTAGGCTTCATCCCAAGGATGCAGGGATGGTTCAATTATATGGAAATTCATAAACATAATACCCTATACAAATAAACTCAAAGAAAAAAATACATGATCATCTCGTTAGATGCTGAGAAAGCATTTGAAAAAGTTCAACACCCCTTCATTATAAAAACCTTGGAAAGATCAGGAAATCAAGGTCCATACCTAAACATAGTAAAACAATACACAGCAAACCAGTAGACAACATCAAACTAAATGGAGAGAAACTTGAAGCAATTCCACTAAAATCATGGACTAGACAAGGCTGCCTCTCTCTCCCTATCTATTCACTATAATACTTGAGGTCCTAGCCAAAGTAATTGAATGGCAAAAGGAGGTCAAATGGATACAAATTGGAAAGTAAGAGGTGAAAATATCACTATTTGCAGATGATATGATTGTATATATAAATGACCCCAAAAATTCCATCAGAGAACTCCTAAACCTGAAAAACAACTTCAGCAAAGTGTCTGGATATAAAATTAACTCAAATAAATCAGTGGCCTTCCTCTACTCAAAGGATAAACAGGCTGAGAAAGAAATTAAGGAAACAACACCCTTCACAATAGTCACAAATAATATAAAATACCTTGGTGTGACTCTAACTAAGCAAGTGAAAGATGTGTATGACAAGAACTTCAAGTCTCTGAAGAAAGAAATAAAAAAAGATCTCAGAAGATGGAAAGATCTCCCATGCTCATGGATTGGCAGGGTTGTAACAATGGCCATCTTGCTGAAAGCAATCTACAGATTCAGTGTAATCACCATAAAACTTCCAATCAATTCTTCATAGAGTTAGAAAAAGCAATTTGCATGTTCATCTGGAATAACAAAAAAAAGAAAAGAAAAAAGGATATCAAAAATTATTTTCGTGTTGTATGAAAGGAGAGAAGGTTAGCACTCCCCTTGACAAGGATAGAAGAGGCCCTTGGGCCTAACAACACACATACGGTTAAGGCATTGCCACCTACTTCGTGGCATCTAA
>NW_022196897.1:3691845-3700007 GCF_008632895.1 Mastomys coucha
AAAAAAAAAACAAAAAAAAACTATTTTCAACAATAAAAGAACTTGTGTGGGAATCACCATCCCTGACCTCAAGCTGTACTACAGAGCAATCATGATTAAAAATTGCATGGTATTGGTACAGTGACAGGCAGGTAGAAGGAATAGAACTGAAGACCCAGAAGTAAACCCACACACCTGTAGTTACTTCATGATTGACAAAAGAGGATAAACCATTCAGTGGAAAAAAGACAGCATTTTTAACAAGTGGTACTGGTTCAATTGGCAGTCAACATATAGAAGAATGCAAATTGATCCATTCTTTTTTTTTTTTTTTTTTTTTTTTTTGGTTTTTCAAGACAGGGTTTCTCTGTGTTGTCCTGGCTGTCCTGGTACTCACTCTGTAGACCAGGCTGGCCTTGAACTCAGAAATCCACCTGCCTACCACTGCCCGGCAAATTGATCCATTCTTATCTTCTTGTACAAAGCTTAAGTCAAAGTGCATCAAGCACCTCAACATAAAAACAGATACACTGAAACTAATAGAAAAGAAAGTGAGAAAGAGCCTTGAACACATGGGCACAGGGAAAATTTCCTGAACAGAACACCAATGACTTATACTCTAAGATCAACAATAGACATAGGGGATCTCATAAAATTGCAAAGCTTCTATAAGGCATAGGAAACTGTCAATAGGACAAAATGGCAACCAACAGATTGGAAAAAAATCTTTACCAATCCTACATCTGACAAAGGGCTAAGAACTCAAGAAGTTAGATTCCAGAGAACCAAATAGCCCTATTAAAAATAGGGTACAGAGCTAAACAAAGAACTCTCAACTGAGAAAGAGAAACACTCCTCCATTGTTGGTGAGATTGAAAGCTGGTACAACCACTCTGGAAATCAGTCTGGCAGTTCCTCAGAAAACTGGACATAGTATTACCTGAGGACCCAGCTATACCACTCCTGGGTATATTCCCAGAAGATGCTCTAACTTGTAACAAGGACACATGTTCTACTATGTTCATAGCAGCCTTATTTATAATAGCCAGAAGCTGGAAAGAACCCAGATGTCCCTCAACAGAAGAATGGGTATGGAAAATGTGGTACATTTAAATAATAGATTATTACTCAGCTATTAAAAACAATGAAGTCATGAAATTCTTAGGCAAATGGATGGAATTATAAAATATCATCCTGAGTGAGGTAACTCAGTCACAAAATAATACACATGGTATGTACTTACTGATAAGTGCATATTAGCCCAAAAATCTCAGAATACCCAAGATACAATTCTCAGACCACATGAAGCTCAAGAAGGAAGATCAAAGTGTAGATGCTTCAGTCCTTCTTAGAAGGAGAACAAAATTCTCAAGGGAATTAAATATGAAGACAAAGTATGGAGCAGAAACTGAAGGAAAGGCTATCCAGAGACTAACCCACCTGAGGATCCACCCCATGTACAGATATCAAATCCAGCTCAAGAAGTGCTTGCTGACAGGAGCCTGATATAGCTGTCTCCTGAGAAGCTCTGCCAGAGCCTGACAAATACAGAGGCAGATGCTTACAGCCAACCATTGGACTGAGCATGAGGTCCCCAATGGAGGAGTTAGAGAAAGCACTGAGGGAGCTGAAGGGATTTGCAACCCTGCAGGAAAAACAACAATACCAACCAACCAGACCCCCCAGAGCTCCCAGGGACTAAACCAGGGTACACATAGAGGTACCCATATCTCCAGCCACATATGTAGCAAAGGAAGGTCTTGTTTGACATCAATGGGAGGAGAGGCCCTTGGTCCTGTGAAGGCTCAATGATCCAGTGTAGAGAAATGCCAGGGTGGAGGGTGGGGGTGGAGGGGGAGTTGGGGTGGTGGTCAGAGGGAGGGAGTGGGCAGGTGGATGAGTACCCTCATAGAAGCAAGGGCAGTGGGATGGCATAGGGGGCTTCCAAGGGGGAAACTGTTAAAGGGGATAATATTTGAACTATAAATAAAGAAAATATTAAATAAAATTTTTTTAAAAATTAAAAAAATAAAAGTAGAGAATTTAGCCTGGAGAGGTGGCTCAGCATGTAAGAGCACTATCTGTTCTTCCAGAGGACACAAGTTCAATTCCCAGCACTGTCATGGCAACTCACAACTGTCTGTGCCTCCAATTCTAGGTAATCTGACACCTTTACAGAGAATGCACATAAAAAATAAAAATAAATAAATAAAAAAGAAAAATTAATAGAAGTATAGAATAATTTCAAATAGCTTTTGCTGTATCAGGTAGAATCAAAAGCCCATAAGTCAGCACATAAATTTCAGTGATAGAAAACTGTCACTGCCCAGGTCTATAACATGAGACTCCTATTTATCCCTTGATCTTACAGTTTCCTAAAAATAGAAGAAATGCTTCCTGCATCCACTGTTTAACCAAAATTCTGGAGTCTTTGGTTTCTAAGTATTGAGAGTTCAGAGTGAGATGAAACATTATATCCATCTATAGCACAGGTATACCAAATCTAAAAGAAATAGAATAGCTAGAATCCTAGGGGAGTATGAAATTATATAAACTTACCATATGGATGCTTGTAACAGAGTACTACATACCACTGTAAGAATCTAGAATGATGACAAACTAAAATTTTCTTTGGAATAGTAAAGTTAATAAGACATTAGTGCATAATGTATTTTCTCCATACAGCAGAGATGAATGGTTGCAAAAGCAGTTTAAAAGGCATTTGTATTCTCATATCACCTGTCTTTCAGGCAGCATCAATTACATTTTAGATCTTCTATGAGAACATACACATATGTATATACTGCTATCTTACCTACCAGGTAGAGGACTTTATACCTCCTGTACCAGCTGGTTTTGTGTGTCAACTTGACACAATCTGGAATTATCACAGAGAAAGAAGCCTCCCTTAAGGAAATGCCACCCTGAGACACAGCTCTAAGGCATTTTCTCAATTAATGATCAAGGGTAGGGGGGCCCAGCCCATTGTGGGTACTGCTATCTCTGGGCTGGTAGTCCTGGGTTCTATAAGAAAGGAAGCTGAGCAAGCCAGGGGAAGCAATCCAGTAAGTAGCATCCTGCCAGGGTATCTGCATCAGCTCCTGCCTCTAAATTTCTGCCCTGTGTGAGTCCTTTTCTGACTTCCTTTGGATGAATGGCAATGTGGAAGTGTAAGCTGAGTAAACTGTTTTCACCCCAACTTGCTTCTTGGTTATGATGTTTGTGCAGGAATACAAACCCTGACTACAACACCTCCTTACTTGCCTTGTCCTTTTAACCAAAAGATTTGTGTTTGATTCACAATTCAGAATTTTTCTAATTAATAGAGTCTTAACAACTATATAATTGTCAATCTGTTTCATATTTGGAATTCTATGAGAGTGCTTTAATACTTGATTTTTTTTTTTTTTTTAAAAGAAAGACCTTGGCAATTCTGATGGTAAAATGCTTGGGAACTATTAGATAAAACAATGTCTAAATTAAGTGTCACTGTTAGTATATGAACCCTCTTTTCATATTCCATGGGAAGGGTTGGAAATGTGACAGTTCATTCAACCCTATCTCTTAAATAGCATTAGAAAGCCTATCTCCTGCCTTTAAATAGCATTTTAAAAGATATCAACTTAAATGTACTGAATGAAAATAGCTAAGTTACAGCAAACCCTAATGCATTGTAATCTTAATCAAAGCTTTTTCCTAATAGGTTTTTTATCTGGCTCTAGTTCTATACAAAAGCGAGGACTCTATGGGCCCTTCCCTTCTGCTGGGTAGACAGATGTCCACATTTGCTTGTGGCTCCTAATGCCTAAAACAGTTCACACTTCCTTCGTTTACCATATCTTATAAATTATATTCTGCTCCAAATTTGCTCAAGTAGATTTCCTTTTGCAGTAGTCGTAATTTGATAAATATTTGAATATAATTTACAATTGCTTCCCATTTAAGATATATAAGCTTATGTTTTTGTTTTATAGTCAGTTCCTAGAGAAATTCCTGTTTCCTGGAACACAAATGATAGCATATCTCAGGGGCAGTTACAGCAATGGTGGAATGAGACTCTAGCACTTTGCACTGAAGACTGCATGGGTGTGAAGGGGGAGATGCAGGTGTTATTTGGTGTGGGGTTTCTAAGGCAGTGCTCTAAAAGCATCAGCGATTTAAGGTTCTGTTTGAGGCTGACTAGATACCTGTTGACAGAGCTAAAATAGATTAAGGCTTTATCTTGTTTCAGGTGAGACTTATAGAGTTGACTCAGTAGATCCAGAGCAAAGGACTGCCCTGTTGAGCTTCAGGTCCTGTGGCCAGGGAGATCTAAACAAGGCCTTTGCTTTCATGTTTCATTTAAAAAACATTAATTTGTCAGAATATTTGAGGTTTATATTTACAACAATAGCAACAACAACAAACACACACATACACACACACACACACACACACACACACACACACAAATCTTGAGCTTACAAAAGACCCTAGTGGAAAGTATCATTGGTTAAGTAGGAAGAGACAGTCTCCATCACTTGGTCAATATGAAGACATGGCTCTGATCTATAACCAATTGACCAACAGTTTGCCACCTTCTTTTTTAGTCTTTTTTTTTTTTTTTTTTTTTTTTTTTTTTTTTTTTAATTTGGTAGAGATCAATACCAGCATCAGCAGTTCCATTATAGAAACAGATTCAACCAGAAGACCTGTCAGCTAGTTTGGTGAAATTTTATGAAAAAGTGGAGTCAAACAATGAGCAATTGTAATGGAAAATTAATTTGCATAAGCAGTTTAGATGGTTCCAGTTCTGGCCTCAAGGTTCAGAAAGACATAGAGAACAATAATTTATTTTTTTCACTAGAAACCAAAACTGCATAAGCAAGGACAGATATATCAGATACTTACTTCACATACAGGTACTGTATTTACCACATTCACATGCCTCCCTCTGCTTCCAACTCCTCCCTATACCTCCCAGACTTCACTTCCAACCTTTGATCCGTGCCTTATTACTTGCTGTTAAATATATTGTATACATCATTATTATGTATATGTGTATACATCCTAATAAGTCCATTGAGTGTTGTTTATAAGCACATGGGATGACCACCTGGGACTAGATAACCTCTCAGGGGACTTGTATCTACAGAACTGATTCTCTATCTCAGCCTGGCTGCTACATCTTGCAATCTCATAAAAACACAAAGATTAAATAAAACAAAAAAAAGCTTTAAGAAATTAATAATCATTAGCATAATAAAACTTTACTGATTTTACTATTAATATTCTCTTAATATTACATTAAAATATCAAATATGAGTAAATGTATAGTACATTTTACTATTGACTTATTTTATAGTTTTTCTTTTTAATCTATTGAGTGTCTTCCTGCATGTATATCTGTAGCCATCAGCGGCTTCATGAACTGGGTTCCCTGAGAAGAAAGGTGGGGCTACTTGGGAGGACAGCAAGAGAAGTAAAAAATGAGACCAAGACAAGTTTCTGATCACCGCCCAAAGTGTACTTCAGAGTCTGAGAATATACAGGGAGGGGACCCACCCCCCACTATGCCAGGATCTTGCGACCTCATTAGCATTTTGTTGTTTGTAGCAGGCGAAGCAGCTCAGCAGGGAGTGGCTCCTTCAGGGAAGCTGCAGGCTTGGCAGAACAATAGACCTCACCTAAGGGGAAAGGCTCCACCCTAGGTGGGCTAGCTGGTTGTGCCAAGGACAAGGTCTGTTTCAGCTTGCTTGAGGCTGGGGGAGCTCACATATACCCATTCATGCAGTACTCCTGTAGATCAGAAGATAGCAGATTCCATGAAGAGGGTTTGTAGAGCTGCCTGTGTGGCTGGGAACCCAGATCCTCTGAAAGAATGCCAAGGCTTAAGCTCTGAGCCATGTCCCCGGTCATGTTTTTATTTTTATTGTAGATTTCTATAATTAAAATTGAAAGACCCCCAGAGCTGGGGAAACTCGCACTCGTCTCGGGATGATGTGACCACCCAATAACTCACTCACGAGAGACCGATCTTGCTGCAATCACACAGGTTTATTCGGGATAAGCCAGATCTGGGGTCGAACACGTAGACTGGCCGACCAGAGGAGTTCGACCCCGAACACAAGAAATGAGGGGTATTTAAAGGGAAAAATCACAAACTAGGGTGGGTGAGGAGGTTACCAAGGAAACATAACATAAAAACAGTGGAAAATTCCAAAGGGACCCAACCCCTGGTTGAGTCAGGGTCATAAGTCAGGGTCGTAAGTAAAACATCCTACATGCTCCATATTCACAAGAATGTGGTCTGGTCAATGCTTTCACTTTATGGCTGACCGTTCCCTAGAACCACCCAGATGGCTCATATCCTGCTTTTTGTTCTTGGACCTAACTAAGGGGTCCTTTGTGGCCAGCAGGTTTCTGAAACTGGCTAGTCCTACATTCCTGGCTCGTTACAGAGGTTTTCCATGTCCTTTTAGGTAAAGGTTATACATTATACATTCTCACCAATACATTTCTATTAAATGCTCTCATTTTAAAATTCTAGAATTCTCCAGCCTTTCAAAAATTATTCACTTTTTTCTCCATGCAACTTAAGGAAAGAGTTTTAGTTACTAGTTAAAAGATCTCCAAATTTTTTTGCACAGTCCAACATGCCATCCTTATATCTTTGGGTTCTGTTAGTGTCTGCTTATATTTGAGCCAATCTTAAACAACAAGATATTATATCAGGGATTTTTTTTAAACATTTATTTATTCATTTTATGTACTGCTGCTGTCTTCAAACACACCAGAACAGGTCATTGGATCCCATTATAGATTGTTACATGCTACCAGGTGGATTATGGGAATTGTACTTAGAACTTCTGGAAGAGTAGTCAGTGCTCTTAACCACTGGGCAATTTCTCCAGCCTCTAAATCAGAGATTTTTATGATGTAATTTCTACATGTATGCCATGTTATGTTAAAATTAATAGCCATATTTGTCTTAAAGTATTACTCTAGGTGACATAAAGCATTTCTATGTTTATAATTAAATTTATAAGAAGGATAAAAAGTTAAATCTGATTTTTTTTTTTTTTTTTTTTTTTTACTGTAAGGAAGAAAAACTCTCAAAGGGGTGAGACCAGATTTTTCAGACACCTTTCAAATGGCATCCTAGGACTTTTTAATGACCAGTGTGTCATTAAAAGCCTTAGTTTCAAAAGCAACTGTTGTTTTAATTTGAGTGGTATTTTAAAGTTTAAACAGCAAATAGGTTTATGCTCAGCAAGCATCTAGTATACAGGGCTCACTCATCTCTGTTAGCCGACTGGGGTACAGTTATATGACCAGTATTCAAGGCCACAAAAAAGAGAAATGTGACTAATATGGGTGAGTGGTTATTCATCATATGTCAGAGCTAGCATGATGGATGTCACCTTTGCATAGGAAAAATTCATCTTCCTTTAGATACAAGTAATTGTCTCAAATACAGACACATGCCTGTTATCCCACAGCTCAGGAGACTGAGACAGGAGGATTAGGACTCAGAAGATATTCTGGATGATAGAGTAAGTTCCAGTCTAGCCTGGGTAGTCTAGTGAGAACTTCTTTCAACACCTACCCTACAAAAACAAGTTTATAAAAAGCAAAACCAAACAAAACTATTCAAATATTTAAATGTATTTAAATGCTTTGTAGTGTTTGTATAAGTTATCTCTCAGTTATAGTTATTCTTTTAGTCATTAGTCATACTGGTGAGTGAAAAGCTTTAGAAGCCATTGAGAGAGAGAGAGAGAAAGAGAGAGAGAGAGAGAGAAAACAAAAGCTTGGAAGGACTTGGAATTTTAAACCAGCCAGGAGACTTTCATCAGGGGCCTATGGATGAGTTATTTAAATTTACTAGATCCCATTCAAATGCAATATAAAGATTTTACAGTCTACATGTTCCTTCTACCTTATCCAGAGATAAAGCAATTATTGTCATTTCTCCTAGCACACACTTGTGAAGTGGAAATTTATGGTTTCTTTGGAGACTCAGTTGTGTTGTGTGATGTTTTAATGGAAACTGTCTTATAAGAGGATGTTCTTGCTGAAGCAGATACATGGGAGGATGTTTTGCTAAGGACAGATCCATGGTGTTTCTCTGGAAGCTGAAAGGCTGGAGAATCGTAGAATGTATAATGTATAACTTTTACCTAAAAGCAGGCATGGAAAAT
>NW_022196897.1:3700240-3708286 GCF_008632895.1 Mastomys coucha
TCATTGGGTGGTCGCGTCATCCCGAGACTTGAGTAAGGATCTCCCCAGTTCCGGGGGTCTTTCAGAAGCAACCTGGAAAAAGGACACATGATGTTTTGCTAGAGCAGATGCTAGTGAGAACATGTGATGTTTAGAAAGGATATAAATATAGCCCAACTGATGTAGATGGTGCTGGATGATATCAGTAAGCCTTGCTATTCTTTGCTGGTCATCAGTGGGGCTTTGCTGCTGCTGGTCTTTGCTGATGATGCTGAATAGTATTGGAATGCCTTACCATTGGTCAACATTTGTCATGACTTCATAGAGAGTGTAAGGAGCAGGTCTATAGCAAGACCTACTCCATTTTGTAATAGGTAGAACAAATATTTGTGCAGTGAGACCTGCTGTGAAAAACAAGTTGTTTGCCTGAGTAGTGTATTAGTTATCCAGAATAACATATGAGAGATGTTTTGCCAAAATGAGAAAAATATTTGTGAATATTTGAAGTAAATATTTGTGCAGAAAAATTTTCCTTAAGAAGTAAACAACCTGAGCTGATAACCAGACGCGAATGGTTATCAGAACTTTACCCCAGCAGTGAAGTCAAAGATAGTTTAAAGAAGCAGCTAGGAGACAAGCAGGCATCCCTGCTCTCAGTAGCAATGGCTGCTTGACGTGATCTTCCCGAGCTTCCAAGACTCTGCCACAATGACCAGAAACCATCCGAGACCACTCGAGACGAGACAAGCTGGCATCCCTGCTCTCAGTAGCAATGGCTGCTTGACGTGATCTTCCTGAGCTTCCAAGATTCTGCCACAACAACCAGAAACCATCCAAGACCACTCGAGATTCTGCCGGTCAAACATCCTCCATGGTCAAGCATAATTCCAAGAATGCCAGCCAGCCGACAGCAAGCCTGCTTGCAGCCTGCTGCTTTCGGTTCGGGAATGCCACGCCCCTCAGCCGAGAGACATTGCCAGGTCATGTATATTCTAATATGCGGTAGATGAAATGTTTAGCTATTATATTGCTATCGTCATCATCCTTTTTGCTTTGATAGCATATTGTATGCTGTGTGTAGTTGTACTGGAAACTGACAATAAGCATTCAAATCTAAACAGTGTGTCGAGTCCTCTCTTACCACTCCTGAGGTAATTCTCGTGGCGGAATTCAGTATGAGTGCCTGAGTGAAGGTGCGCTGTCCACACACTTGCCAGCGGGGAAGCACCGCTTGGCCTCTGATCGCGACAGTGAGAAACACACCAAAATCTTCTGGTGGTGTTCTGGTGGCTTCTTTCGACTTCCTTGGACTTGGGCTGATTGGCAGAACCTTGCAGTTTCCTCTAGATTAACCTGCCATTGCTGATTTGTAAATGGCATTTGTGATTCCTACCACTGAATTAGGTTTGCAAGGGAATGAGCTGCCACTGCTGATTCATGTGAACTGGATATGCTCCAAAGAAGTATTTCTAAACAGGTCCACATATTCTTTCGCTCTATGAACCTTTCCTTTCCATTTAATCTGCTGGGTGGTGAGCGAAAAAAGGAGGATAAAACATCTAGGAACCTTTATTAAAAGTAGTTTTTTAAAAATATCTGAGCCTACAGACATGTTCTCGCAAAGGAATGGAAGCAGAATTACAAATTCAAGACCAGGCAGTTGGTAAGTGACCTTTTCCTTACTGTGATGAAACACCTTCCAAAGGCAACCTCAGGAAGGGCAAGCGTATACTGGCTCACAGCGCGAGGGTCCAAGCCATCATGGAGGGAATATAGTGATACTAGGAATGAGAGTGCACTTGCGGTACTATTCTGTGGTCAGACGCAGAGGGAGGTGAATGCTTGTGTTCAAGTGACTTTTTCTTTGGCTCAGTGTTGGATCCCAGCCCATGTGATGGTGTTGTTCCCATGCAGGGCAACCTCCTCACTCTGTTAATCCTGTCCAGGATTACCCTCACTGACACACTCAGTGCTGTGTGTCTGTACTGATTATGAATTCCCATCAAGTTGACTAAGTCTATAGTGTTTACATCTTTAAAAAAGGAACAAAATGAAATGATAGAATTTTAAAATATAACTTTATATATGTAAATATATTAATATATATTTAAACATATGATAATTTTTATCCAACAAATAAAGCCATTTATTTCTGGCTGTTAGAAGGTAACAAAAAATAGCTAAAAAGTGAGGGAAAGAATCTGGAAACACACATCCAGGTGGAGCTGGGGATGTAGAGAAGAAAATACATGGAAAATTTAAGTAGGAACTGATATAAATTAATGGCAATATAGAATCAAGGCTGTGTAGGAAGAAGAAAAAGATACATGAGAGCTGTAGGAGGAAAGAGCAGAGTGTGTGTCAAAGTTAGATGACAGGTCAGTGGAATGGGAAGGATGAGCAGCATGCATTTGGTCTCTGCAAGCCATGTAAATAAAACCTGCTTAGAATAAGCCTACCATGTAAAATGTGGGGAATAAGGCATCTCACAATGAGGAATGTACATTGCTTCAGTTGAAAGCATTATTTTCTTTCCCTAACACACAATGTATAGGCCACAGGGCTGGGCTTGCTGTACACAATGTTGTGTGGTCCTTGTCTGTGTGAGAGGTTGTCCTTTACTGTCAGAGAAGCACACACAGAATTAAAAATATAAGAAGTTTGGAAAAGAAACACAAATGGTCCACGAGACTTCTCTGAGGAAGGCAAATACTGTAGCGCAGCTCCTGGACTTCAATTTACATAACTAATACGGTGGGCATGGTGGACACTGCCAGTGCCAAGGACAATTATTGGTGTGATCTCGGCTGTCAACGTGACACATCAAGCAAGAGGAAACTTCAAATAAAAAATAGCTCCCATCAGATTGGCCTGTAGGCATGTCCATAGGAGTTTTCAGGAATGCTGATTGATGTAGGAGGGCCTAGCCTACCATGGGGTGGAGCTTCATGGCCCCTCACTCCCTAAAGATGAGCCTCAGGTATACAATAAACTTCCTGTACATAACCCAGAGGGAGAAGATCAGTAAGCATTGTTCATGGTTTCTGTCACCCGTTTCCTGCCTTGAGAACCTTCCTGAAATTACTCAAAGGGAACTGTGACTTGGAGATCTAAGATGAAAGAAACCCTCTTGGACAGAAGTTGTTTTGATCATGATGACAATCAAAGCAACAGAAATGCAAATTAAAAGAGTTGATTAGTGGTATAGATATTGTGGTTTGCATTAAAAATACCCCTAATAGGCCCATAGGGAAAGGCACTATTAGGAGGTATGGACTTGCTGTATGATATGTGTCACTGTGGAGGCAGGCTCTGAGGTTTTATATATGCTCAAGCTACATCCAGTGTCAAACACAATCTCATTTTACTGCCTATGGATCAAGGTGCAAAATTCTTGGCTACTCAAGCACAATGTCTGCCTGCATGCCACCATGTTTCCATGGTGATAATAGATGAAAACTCTGAATTGTAAGGCAGTCCTAATTAAATGTTTCCTCATAAGAGTTGCCATGGTCATGGTGTCTCTTCACAGCAATAGAGAATGATTTACAATTACTTCCTATTTTTCTGCACTTGAGTCTGTGTTCCTTTTCAATTGCTAAGTAGAAAGTCACTTTTCTATTGCTTCAAGGAAACACCATGACAACCTAACTTACAGAATGAAGGGTTTATTTGGGTCTTATGGTTTCAGAGGGTAAAGAGTGCATCACCACCATAGTGGGATGGCATACCAACATGCTGGCATAGCACCTAGAGAAGCAAAGTGGCCATGGAGACTGGAGCAGGGAGCTGAGAGCTCCCATTTTAAAGTATAAGCAGAAAGCAGACAACACACTGGGAATGGCAAGAGACATTTACATCCCTGTCCTCAGCAGTCTGTATCCTCCAGCAAGGCCACATACCACCTCAAGCTACCAAAACAATTCCAAATTCTGGGGACCAAATGTTCAAACATTGGAGCTATGAGAACATTGTCATTCAAACCATCACGAAGGGTAGTTAGATGGTTCCTATATGAGGACATTGAAAATATATATTATAGTGAAAAAGACTTATTGTGTATTCATAACAATCAACTATAATTCCACTAACTTTTTTTTAAATATTAGCTTTAATTGTACAGAAGGTCAAGTTTGTTGATTGAAAAAAAAATATGTAAAGATAATTTGGAAAAATAACTTTAAGTGTGTGAGGAGATGGTAGGGATGGAGGGAAGATAGAAGAGAGTGAGACGTAAGAATATCAGTGTGCATTGAGTACATCTAATCAACTAAAAATACATGCTTGTTAAAGGAGAATTCAGTTCTAGCATTTATGTGAAAATCGTCTAAACAATAGTACATTATAAGCTGTTGAGATTATATACCTCATTGTGTCTTTCTTAATAATAAAAGCCCAACTTTCCAAACTTTTCAGTCAGTAGCTCTAAACCTCCTTTTCATTTCTTTCTCTACTATTGACCAGGGTTTTTTCAATTAAATGCTTCATTGTACCCAGCAGTCAAATATGTTTTGTATGAATTCTTAGGACTCGGAGAAACTGAGCATTATTTGTCTTCATTCAAATAATAGACGGGATGTGAGAGAGCTTCCATAGAAACAGTCTCCAGACGAAGCTTTAAAATAGCATGCACATTTGCAGAACAGAGTCTCAAGTAGGGAATTAGTTTCAAATTGATCAACGTTTATCCCTTTCAAATTCGCTTGGGAAGTTTCAGAAAGGCACTGTAATATGAGGGAAATGGAAGAATAAAATGAAATATAAAGCTAACCACATCCATTCTTTAACCCCTTTTTTTTACATCTGAAGTGACAAAGGAAGCTGAAATAAACATTGGCTTTTGTATTCACTTAAAATCACAAAAGTAAATGTGTTTCATATAACCCATACACTCAGAAAGAAGATTGTTTGCCTGTGTATGCACATGTCATTTAATATTTGAAATACATTTTGCATATAAAGAGGCATGTCTAAGTCTTACATGACCTTGTTCTTCAAGCAAGCTCTTCCATATGCTTTTCTCTCTGCCTCTAACACAGCAGAAACACAAATGGGAAGAGGCTTTGTGGCCGAAGAGAAGTCTTACCAGCTTGACCTGGGTGCAGTCACTGCAACCCTACAAGAGAGAATCCCTTGATCCTGAATAATACAATAGAAAGGGTAAGGGAGGCTGCACTGACGTAAACATTTCAATTATAGATATAGCGAGAAAGAATTAAAGAACTAAAGATTCCTCTTGAATACACTTACTCTAGCTCTCTGCATCCTTACATAGTAAAAATAAAT
The DNA here is from genome assembly GCF_008632895.1 of Mastomys coucha. Taxonomy (NCBI): domain Eukaryota; kingdom Metazoa; phylum Chordata; class Mammalia; order Rodentia; family Muridae; genus Mastomys; species Mastomys coucha. Next base: position 3,705,506 of record NW_022196897.1, read on the forward strand.
CCCCAATTAAGTCCTCTCCCCTGTCTCTTCCATCCTTCCACCCGTGAGCAATCTACAAGAAGAGTCTCCCAATGTGTTTCTTCTAAGGTATGTCTTGGTACATGGACATACTTGTCTCTCATCACATTACCTCATGGGAGTGGGAAAATGGTAGAGGGCACTTATATGGCTATACATTTTTACTGTAAAATCTGCATTTTTAAATAAAAACATTTGCACATTGCAGTGTGGTTGCCTCAGAAGCAGATGCTTTGGTGTTTGATTTAACGCGCTGTCTTGTTGCCTCAGAAGCAGATGTTTTGGTGTTTGATTTAATGCGCTGAAGGAATTTACAGAGTTAGATGCCTTTGGGAATGTGACAAAGTACATGAATGATAGACAAGTATTAAGTATAAGGTAATTGGTGGTAGGCAGCAGAGAGGACTGGGGTCTTTGACAAGCAAGGAGCAAAGTCTTCTTGAGAATTATTCTATATTTCAAACATTGGTGACCTAATTGACTTGACAACATTTTTTTTTTTTTTTTTTTTTTGGTATAAAATCTAATACTCTGGGTCTAGCCCGGGAACCCATGATTCAGTCCTTTGTGTAATAGAGATATGACATTCAAAGACTAGCATGGATTTCTTTCCTTTTTTGTTACCATGGAAAGCAATTTTTTTTTTTTGCTGAGTCAAAAACCTGTAAAAAGCCATGTTTCTTCATAGCTCAACATTCCATAAGAAGAAACTGAATATGATTACTGAATAGTAACAAAATCTTTACCATTTTTCTATCCCATTTAAGGACTCACACAGACTGTGTAGACATCATGTTTTTGTTGAAGCCATCTTCTTATTGTACTTAGTCTACTTGTCTGTGTTAGCTCATTTAATCGTTTAGTAACACAATTATATTTTTATTATCTATGTTTGTGCCTAGCTTCTTATACTGATGAAATGCAACTTTTATGGCCCATATTTAATGATAGTTTTTCATATCTAGTATAATAATTGAAAGCTTCAATTATTCTGCAGTGTTTTATGTGCACCATAAAATCAACCAGAGATAAACTAATAAACAGAAATTTTGTCAGATCAAATCTGAGTGTTGTTTTAGAGAAATTGTTTTTAGGGTTATGTAAACAGTTCTAAAGATGATTTAAAGGCTTCTCTTGTTGATCTCAACAAATCTTTCCCTATGTATTAGATGGTGCCCCAACCAGCAGGGTGTTCAGCAGGGACCTAGGGCAGGGGAGAGAAACTGAGACAGGACAAGAGACACAAAGAATGAGAGCAAGATAGTAGTCTGATCAAGCTCTTCAGGGATGTCAATATAAGCATAAACAAGAGGAGGTGTCAAGGGGGGGAGAGCCCCAGGGGCTTTCTGGAGGCCACGTGGCAATCTTCATTCTCCCAAACCAGCAGGCACAGTGTCCTCCTTACCCACAAATATTCTTACTGTTAGACTACACATGTTCTCTCAGGGCTGTATATGTAAGCTAGTAATTTTTCACAAGGCCATGGTTAAGGCCATGGCTCCCAGCAAGATGTCAACTTTTTATATTTTACAACAAACTTTAAGGTGCCCACAAGAATCACAGATCATGTGATACATATCAAGTAATTTACGAATGACTTGGAGGAATTGAGAGCAATTCCTCACAGCAATTCTTAGTGAAATCAGACTTACAGGGCTTTAGTTTTCTGGGAAAACAAAATGAAAAATAAGTATAAGCTATTAAAAAACATAAGGGGTAAGGTAAATATGTGTCCTTTGGAAATTACTAGTAAGTAGTTAGTGATGGGTTTTGTACATGACTTGAACAATCAGATTGCATGTTTTAATATTACTATATGGTAGACATGATAAGAACATGGCATCTCTTTCCTATCATTAAAACATTGAGCTTCATTAAATTTCTAATATGGCAAGCTCACAATTTAACTGTTTCATGGTGACCTCTCTGGTAGAGCAGAAATTTCAGCCTCATTAAGAGGAGATAAAATATATGTGGGAAGGATTTGGTGGCTCTTCAAGCATTTAAGTGTAAGTGGGCCTCTGCTCTTTGTCTATTCAGTCATAGCTAACTCTTGTCTCTTGCAAGCTGGCTCCTTCATTGCAGTGGTGCTGTCTGATGGGCTGGATTGTGCACTGAGAATGCTTTGCTGGAGCACAGATACGGGATTGGGACCTTTAAGTATTTTGTAGAATTTTCTTGATATTTAATGCACATTATCGGATTTACCATTGTTTGGTATGACCATGAGTAAAATAATAAGTAGCTTCCTTTGTACATGCCACTATAAGAACGGAATCCAAAAATTACTGTTTTATGAACTCTAACAACAATAATAACAAAAAACATTGAGCTTCTATAAGAGCAGAAAATCTGTAAAATGCTTCAGTTTAAAAAAAAAAACACTACAACTTATGGCATGTAGTTGTTTTACCTCTGAGCTCTGGTGTTTTGAGCAGAGTTTGTACCTGCCATATGGTATCAGGACATGTGTAATACATGAAAGCAGATGCTATGTATGTAGAATAGGGGATACAGAAAGGTCTAGGCTTCTTTTTTTTTTTTTTACCCTACTTTAATTATAGTTTTTTTTTTTTTGACTATTTAATCTCCTTCTACACACTACTTACCCGAGTCTGGGGAGAAAGGGTCAATAGAAAACGGGTCGTGGACTTATGTAGAAACAGTTCTTTGCAGTGGTTCTAATCTTCACCGTCAGCAGTCCAGTCCACTAGGAAAACACCAAGCACAAAGAGAAGCAGCAGTCCAGTCCACTAGGAAAAC
>NW_022196897.1:3708730-3709980 GCF_008632895.1 Mastomys coucha
AGCAGTCCAGTCCACTAGGAAAACACCAAACACAAAGAGAAGCAGCAGTCCAGTCCACTAGGAAAACATCAAGCACAAAGAGAAGCAGCAGTCCAGTCCACTAGGAAAACACCAAACATAAAGAGAAGCAGCAGTCTAGTTCACTAGGAAAACACCAAACACAAAGAGAAGCAGCAGTCCAGTCCACTAGGAAAACACCAAACACAAAGAGAAGCAGCAGTCCAGTCCACTAGGAAAACACCAAACACAAAGAGAAGCAGCAGTCCAGTTCACTAGGAAAACACCAAACACAAAGAGAAGCAGCAGTCCAGTCCACTAGGAAAACACCAAACATAAAGAGAAGCAGCAGTCCAGTCCACTAGGAAAACACCAAACACAATGAGAAGCAGCAGTCCAGTCCACTAGGAAAACACCAAGCACAAAGAGAAGCAGCAGTCCAGTCCACTAGAAAAACACCAAACATAAAGAGAAGCAGCAGTCCAGTCCACTTGGAAAACACCAAGCACAAAGAGAAGCAGTAGTCTAGTCCACTTGGAAAACACCAAACACAAAGAGAAGCAGCAGTCCAGTCCACTTGGAAAACACCAAGCACAAAGAGAAGCAGCAGTCCAGTCCACTTGGAAAACACCAAGCACAATGAGAAGCAGTAGTCCAGTTCAATAGCAAAACAGCAAACATGAGTCAGTAGTAGCAACTTGATCCAGAAGAAACCTTGAGGCTCTGCTGATGGGCATAAGTCTGTCAAAATGGCAAGAAGCAGCAGATTACCACCAGAATGTCTTTGATGCATTTCTCTCTACAAAGCCACAATAAGCAACCATCAGCAAAGAAAGCAAAGTGAACAAATGCCAGAGCGTCGTCCACTGCCTGTTGGGTTATACTTATACTCTTTCCAAACATCACGTGTTCCCTCAAGCATCTGCTCCAGCAAAGCATCATGTGCCTTTTCACCAGGCAGCTTCCAGAAAAACAGCATGGGTCTGTTCTCAGGTAGAACATCCTCATAGAAGACAGTATCCAGAAGAACATCACAGGACACAACTGAGTCTCCAACAAAGTCAGGAATTTCCACTTCAGAAACGAATAGGGTACCAAACAAGTGACTGCTTCCAAGACGTGCCAATATGTCACAAGTTAATTTTTGAATTAATTTATGGTTATGTACATCAAGAAGTCTTTTGTCGATACTGCAACATGTAACAAGGACACATGCTCCACCATGTTCATAGCAGCCTTATTTATAATAGCCA
>NW_022196897.1:3710664-3728929 GCF_008632895.1 Mastomys coucha
AAAAAAAAAAAAAAAAAGTCTTTTGTCAAATTCTTTCCCAGTTCTTTGTAATCTTCATATTTATGACACGCAAGTTAAAAAACCAAAGTTTACAATACACTAGGTTTTCAATTGTATCTTAGATCATTTAATAAAATACAATGGACTGTAGGCATAAAATGTTGCTTCTCCAATCTCTAGAATTCAATACTATCTTCCATATAACATTTAATATTTCAATGTACTTCCATTTACTCTAGAAGCAACACTGTAGATAAAGTGGAATTTTTGGAACAGAAATACTTTGTGCATATGTATAGTTGAAGATGTATCCCTCTGAGCAGAGACATACTAATTTTCAGATGACTCATAATAATTTAAGAAACTTTATGTATTTAGATTAATATAGAACAGAACTTTTAAGTATATATTTGAAAATTAGTTTTAAAGTTGTAATGTCTTACTAAATACTATTTTATTTAAAGATTTGTTTATTAATTGTATATATTTATTGGGTGGGGGTAGTGCTCAGCATGGCATGTGTGTGGATGTCTGGATGCAAGTTGAAGGAGTGGGTTATTTACTTCCACCATGTTGGTCAAGGGGAGCAGACTCAGATTCGGGGGCATGGTGGCAAAAGCCTTAACCTGCTGATTCATCTGACATTTCCTTAAATGTTTTGTTGTTTGTTTATTTGTTTAAGTGATTTCCTTGTGTAGATATTTAAAAAGTCGGAGTACCAGTAGGACATAGAACTTGACATTTTCTTGTATCAGCACTTGAAACTAATGTCCATTGCTTCTCAAGAATGTTCACATTTATGTCATTAACATATTGATATTTTGACAAATGTATGTATGATTCAATTATGATTCAAGCAAGACCCCCCTGTTTTCCTTGAGAAATGCTTGTTGAGTAATGTAGAATAAACTTGAACAGAATGTAGCCCTGTATACAGCAGCCTCCCAAATGTGCTGTTTATCTACTGTGGCACACTTTGGGTTCCATGGTATTCCTGTAATTTTCAACGAAAACGGCCAGGTCCTTAATTTGTGGATATATGTAGATGAAAAACAAGTCTCTATCCTAGAATGAAGCCATGTGTGGTATATATAGCACACAGTTACTATGTAGGTGTTTCTACAGGTTTCAACTGTAATTTTCAATTAAACATTGGATCCTGGTATTATTTTTTTCTCCATGCTCATGACTAAGCTAATTACAATCATGAGTCTATGTGCATGAATTGTAATGGGTCTCTATGTGCATGAATTGTAATGGGTCTCTATTTGCCTGGTTTTCACTTTTCTCACTTCTGAGCTGAGCTGGTTTGTCACCTCACTTTGCCATTGTATACATATTGATCTAAGCACCATATTATTAGCAATTTATTTATCTTTTGCTATTTTCAGCTAATTATTGGCTTTCTTCAGTGTACAATTTTGTAGTACTTTTGACAAGTTTGATGGTTGATTTCCGATTATTAATAATATTTGTAGAATTTGGTCCAGAATATGTTTTCTATATTTTGTTCTACCTCCCCATCGTATTTCTTATAAAAATTTTATTAGACTTGTTGCCTGACACTCACGTACATGTGTAGTGTGCATTGTGATTATTTTCACCTTTCCCTGGACTCCTTCCTTTCATCATTCAGTTATGCTTCTTCTCTCCTCCTCCAAGCATGTCCCTTTCTCACATTCATGTCTTTTTGTTTTGTTTTGTGACCTACTGATTTAACTAGAATTGTCTGTGTAATGGTGATTTGGAATTACCCATTGGGGCTAGGGTGGGTTCCTTGTTGGGTACACAACTGAAAATAATCATTACTCCTCCACCAGAAACCATCAATAGCCAACCAGTTTGAGTCCTCTTTGATCTATGACTAACAGCTGACAAACCTAATCTGCTGAAGGCTCAGGGCAGGCAGCCTAAGCTGTTGTGTAAACGTGGGTGCAATTGTTATATCATGCACCGAAATGTATTTTAAAGACTTTCTTGATATTCTTTGTACCGTTCCCTGGACCTTAGAGGGGATAATATAAATGGCTTTTATGGGGCTGAGTACACAATTGTCACTGATTCTCAACACCTTGGCCTGCCACAAATCTCTGCATTCATGATTATTATAACAAAGAGATGCTTCTTTAATTAGGCTGAGGGTAGTGCCAGTCTGAAGTCATAAGCACACATTGTCACTCTGTTAATTAAGTTAAACAACAGCACTAAGTCCCTAGGGAGGCCCAAGCCCTCCTCATCCAGCGGCTTTCCACTGTTTATAGGTCCTAGGCATGGATTCCCTCCAGTGGAGCAACTCTTAGCAACATTTTTTTCCTTCTTGATGGAAATGCAAATAATGTGTATTGACATAAACTAGATAAAAATTGAGTATACAAGTTTTTCTCAGGCAATATAAAGTGGACTATTTGTCTAGTATTTGATGCTAAGTATCTTCATATTGATAAATTTTTATGTCATCCTGGCCTCAGAACATTAAAAAAGAAAAGAAGAAAAGTTTGAGAAAGTTTTCCAAGAGGTTTGAGGTCAGCAAATTTGATTTTTTAAACCTTCCTCCTTAGACTGGGTTATCAATACATAAGGCCTTGAAAGCATTCAGTACAGGATAGAACTGGGGAGAAGTGAACTAAAATTTCAGCTCCCATATTCAGCAGTTGTGAAGGAAAGTGAATTGGAAATTATTTTCTTTTCATAGTGGAAAAGAGAATAAACTTCCTGTAAAACTTTAGGTTTGTCTCAATTCTTTTTTATTAAGATGCCAAGTAAGTATTCCACATATTTGCATAAGTATTAAAATAATTCATCATGATTAATTCTATTACAGTAAGTCTTAGCTTTAATCACAATCTGCCATATACTATAATGGTTTGCCAGTATTTCCTAGGCTTCTGGTGAAATTACAGATCTTATAACAGCACCAGAATCATGTGATTAATACGATCCCAAAAAGGATCAATATGGATCAGCCAATTTCAAATACATGTGAAAAATTCCTTAAAATATGATGTATATTCCACCATGTAATAGAAAGGGAAGGGTGAGGTCATCTAACCTCAGAAGTAGATAAACAGTTGGATGAGGGATTCAGACACCTAAAGATCTGAAGGAAACAAGACAACTCTAGAGTCACATTTGAAATTTACAGGGAGCCCAGTGGATATGAATGGTGAGGTTGGCAATTGAAAGGCCTCAGATACCAGGTGGTTTTCCTTAGCTTCCTGAGCTAAGGAAATCATGGGTGAGTCTCTTAGTAGATAAAACCTAAAGTGATTATGTATTACTGATAAGGGCCAAAGCCTCAGACTCATGGGAAAATGACAAAGCCTATCTCCCACGTCAGGATCAGAGGGTGGTACCAGTGGGAATGTTGGTAGTATGTATACAAGTATAAATGTTTACAAATGACTGACCAGTGTGTGCAGAACTATCAGCAAAGCTTCCTCCTCCTGGGTGTTTCTAGCCCAAGGCTGATGCCTACAGAAACCTCCTGAGGAGAGCAGCTAACTCCTCCCAAGTGTGTTATTCAAAGAACAAGTGCTGAGATCCCTGGTTACTGAGTAGGTACCTGGTGCCTCTTCATCAGAAGGTACACAGTCACCCTGCCCCAGAATTTCTATACATGTGTCCATCCTTTTCTCATTCCCCCAGTCAGGTTTCTAAGACCCAATCTGCATAGGGCATAGGAGAAACAGAATAGGACTCAGCCATAACATAGGCCTGATAATTATAATACTTCCTGTAACCGAGGGAAATGGATGGTTTTCTTTTCATTTCTCTATTTCAACCTCTCTCTCTCTCTCTCTATCTCTCTCTCTCTCTCTCTCTCTCTCTCTCTCTCTCTCTCTATATATATATATATATATATATATATATATATACATATATACATACATACATATGGTATGTGCACACTTATGTATATATCTGTATGTATGTAGGAAGGTGCATGTGGCAGCTAGATGACAAGTTCAGGTGTCTTCCTCATGAACCATATTCACCTCTGTGTGATAGTCTTTCTCTCACTGAGATTTGGAGCTTACCAATTAGTCTAGACCAGTGGTTCTAAATCTGTGTGGCACATACCCCTTTTATTAAACTTTTATCTCCAAAAATATATTCATTATGATTTATAACAACATCAAAAATTATAGTTATGAAGTAGCAATGAATAATTTTATGTTTGGTGGGTCACCACAATATGAAGAACTGTCTTAAAGGATTGAAGCTTTTGGAAAGTCGAGAACCACAGGGCTAGACTGTCCAGTGAGACTCTAGAATCATCCTGTCTCCAACCCCTTAGTGATGGGATTAGAGGTACTCAACATCCCCCATAATTTTTATGTGAGTATAAGGTATCAAACTCAGCACCTCACACCTTTGTGTGCTGAGTGAAATCACTCTGCTGAGTGAGCCATCACCATCTCTCCAGCCTTGTGAGTTTCTTTTCATCCCCAGGGTTCTATAATTTTACTCACAATTCAACACCTTTCTTTTATATCTTAGATCTTGATAGTGGCCTCAGTAGGAGATGGATTTACTGGAGATATTGCAATTGATGATCTGTCATTCATGGACTGTACCCTCTACCCAGGTAAGAGAGACAATTTCAAAGACATGCGAATTTCTCTATTCAGGAATAACCTAAAGTGTCCTCACTTGTACAGTTCCTTAAAGGTATTGACACTTGGAAATTTATTCTAAATCTTTACTAGTAGTTAGTCTTAAACCTTTGAAATAGAGTAAATATGCTGGAATCTCTTCTTTCTTTCCTGGAACAAAATATCAAGAAGTCCTACCTGAAATTATACTGCAGCATCATGATCTTTGTGATACTTCATCATTGTAAAGATAACTGTTTCAATGTAGTAATTACTGAGTTGCTAATAGTCACATCGCATTTTTAAAAACTTCAGTACCATTTCATTTCTCTTCAGTGACACTAATACTTAAAATTTGTGCTATACTGTAACTATTCCTAGTTATTGTTTATAAACTATTCCTTCCACATTTTAAAATTTATATCTATTGAAAATAGACTATTTCCAATATTTATATCTTCACCTGCCACCTCTCTCCTAAATTCCATACTTATGTTCTGTTCAATATCACAACTTGGATTCCTAATAAAATTCTCAGAGAAAATGAGAGAAGCTACTAAAACTCAGAACAGCCCAGGCTTGGAACAGGGTGTAGAGAAGGAGCTTTTCCTACTCTCCAATGCACAGTGGTTCAGTAAAACTGAAAATGAAATTCATAAGCATTACCCTGGCACTCAGACCAGAAGCTCTTAATTCAAATGTCAGGGAAGACCAGTGTCATGTGAGGGGTGTGGAACTCAACCTTGTGAAGGAAAAAGTGGGATGGAGAGCAAGGCACCATGGGTTCTGTGAGTCCTCAAAGATTCCTGATTTACCATACAGGGTATTAGATCTAAGATGGCTCCCAGAACACTGGTGAGACAGCAAAAAGGACTGTGTGCCCTTACCCAAGCTACCATTGTCTGTCAGATTCAGAGCTGTGCAAAGCCTCCTGAAGCTCTAAGCTGTAAATTTCTATTCTGTATCTACTGCCCACATGGGATTAGAGCTCATAGCCACAATCCCATCTGAGATGTCTGTTTTCAAATCACAGGATGGAGAACAGAAAGCAATATACCTGTATTAGGATATGGTATGCATATATTTACATACATCCACAAAGTTAAGTCTGGCAATGGGATAATAGTCAGTATTCTCTAGCTACAGGGAGATTTGTAAGGGCCGAGAATTTATAAATTGACCTCATACTACAACATAAGAACAGTGTTTTATAAAATCTTGCATCCTTTCCATAGTGCTAGAGATGGCATGGAGACTTCATGCATGCTAGGTAAATACATCAGTACTGAACTACTATCCCAGACCAATCCTATAATGTTTTAAGTGTTCAGAATAAGGCCTGGTCCATCTAAGGTTGCTAGATGTTAACTGATGAGTAGAATCAGTAACTTTACTATTTAGCCTTATGTTGAGAAATGAAGCGACAAGTTACCCAGACATATATATCTATATCTTGAGTCTGTGACATCAACCACGAGCAAGCTGATAATCAGATATATTAACCCTTTATTATTTCTTCTTTGCAACTGTAAAATATTAATTTTCAGAATACAACTGATCTAGATTATGTAAAAGTTCAGGGCAAGAATGATATTACAGCTTAAATTTTCCTAATTTTAATGGCCTGGGTTTTCCCTCCATACCTTCCAAGTTTATATTTAGAATCATTGTGGCTTTGGCAATGGTGTAGAAGAAAGAAGAATATAGAAAAGTAGGGTAAGTCATCACTGAAACTCTAGATTCCCCAATTATTTTGCTAATTTTTTTCTGTGGCTAATGGTGCCAAGAAGGCCAGAGTGGAGTTGCTGGAGGCAGAGGCAGAGATGGGGAGTATCTGTTACAGACCATTAGTCCCAATTTTATGGTTCAAGGTTGGGAAGAAAAATATAAAACTAAAACTTGTCTGAAGTATTTGACTCTGTTATCTTCATAACAAATGAGACTTTTGGTCCAACCCAAAATGCCCCACGAAGCTGAATGTTCCATCAAAGAATGCCAGACAGTGTTTTGTAAATTGAACACACACACACAAAAAAAAGTGACAGTAATATATTGCTCTTTATAATTCTCAGCCAGTGTTCTTCTGTTATCACATTAGATAAGGTAGGATGAAGGCTTGTAGGTTCATTTCTACTCATCAATTTGCTTTCAGGTACTAACTAAACTACCATTTTGTTGTTCAGTAATGCAGTGCTGTAGAATGAAAATTAAAATTCTTGAAAATACAAACAGAAATCATTGAAATAGTTCCTAAAGTATGGAGGCTTTCTGTCTCGCCTATGATTTCAGAGGAGCAGCTAGAAGGTTCTTCTATCTTGCCTCAGCTGCAGCTTCTCCTTCTCCATGCTTTTCCTGATACTGCTCATAATGCCAGCTTTGTCCATCAACCCCGGGCTGAATTTCAGCTGGGACCTTTGACATTTGACATCCTGCTGCACTTGTCCTCTGGTCAGTTCTACTGACTTTAACTTAGAATAGCTCTCACATCTATCCTTTCTTTTCCCTTAGCTCCACAACGACTCTCCTCCCAGAGAGCAGTACTGGACTTCGAGCTTCTCGGCTCCAAGTGTTTATTGTTCAGCAGTTTTCCCAGTAGTGTTCTCAGTAACTTCTGGTTTGTGTTTTCTTTTCTTTCTTTCACTTTGTCTGTAACATCATCATGACCCTTTTATTTTCTAATTTCTTATGTGGATAAGACTTTATTTTATGCTCATTAACATTTGTGCAGTGACCATTAATTATATACCAAACTACTTTTTCTTACTCAATATTTTTATGTCAATTTGTCCATTCTAATTATTAGTTACTAAAATGGCCAGAATACTGATATTATGTGATTATCAGTCGTTAAGGCATTTATTAGCCCTTCCTTTTTACCTAGAAATCATTCTTAAATAAATTTCACATTTTATAACTCACAGCATATTAAATTGCTAAATGTATACTATTAATAATTAGCAATATTTTTTTGTATTCGTTAACCTTTCATCGACCTCTGCATACTATACAGTCAATATCCTGGTTTTTGTTGTTGGTGCTGTGAAATGGATTGGTGTGATTCTTGGCATCTGTACTTAGTAGCATCCATGTTTCACCAATAGGTGTGCCAAGGTCTTCGTTTTAGCAGGTTATTCATGTGTGTTCCCAGGTGGACAGATGCAAGGGAGAGAGTGCTTATCTCTGCCTCACCTGAGAATGTTGCCTGCTGCTTCCTGGCTCTCTGAGATGATGCAGGGCAGGTGGAATAATCAGTTATATTTGTCTTAAGTTAACACAATTATTATGAGCAATTCATACAATAAATAAATGAAATAGTAATTTTATAGTATTTCTTTTAAAATCTGTAGTGGTGTAAAGATTCCAAATAATATGCATTATTGTGAAGGTTTACAATGAAATATAAAATTTCTAAGTAAAAATCAGGACATTTGTGGGAGTGATTATAAGCTCATATAGTTTTAGCTTCTTTAGTATAACATTATACAGTAATCTAGTCTTCTATTTTCATATAATATATAATGTCCAAATTTTGAGTATATATGGAAAAATGAGCCACCACCACTGTGAGTTCAATTTATAGACTTCTGAGAGTAAAATTTGTTAAATAACTAGCAACTTCTTTTAAAGGTAAAACATGTAAATTTGTTTATCTCTTATTGAAAGAAATGCTAAACACTAAAAGTAGAGATGGTTGTTTCAAAGTTTAGAATCTCCAGTTTACACACATAGAAGCAAGCTCTCTACTTAAGACTCAGGAAACAACATAGGAAATAGGAGCATGAAAGATTGTAAGAGCCAGAGAGCCAGGGCAGCTATGATGAGATGGTGTCTCTTACATATTAGAGGAAGCTGAACCATGAAATCTTGAAATATGGTCATCTAAGCAAGATCTTCACAAAGCCAAACCAACTGACATCCCTATGTGGATGGGTAAATCTCACAAGGCCTCAACCCTAGTTGAAGAGCTAGAGCCAATTAGCTAATGGCTGCTAACAGAAAACAATTCAGCCTCGCTTCAATCTTTTTCCCCAGGATAAGCCCCTGATACATTAACCAATCCCAAATGGTCAACCTTAAACACATAGACATACAGCAACATTCAGTAGATTCAGCAAGTTTTATTTATATATACATACATATGAACAATTATTAATTAAAGAAGTCACGAAGTTCAACAAGTGGAGGGCATGGGAGAAGTTGGAGAGGGGAAATTGTGATGGAAATGATGTAAATACAATACTCATAAAATTTGCAAAAAGTAATAAAATGAACGTAAAAAGAGCTTAGACTGCTGGTGGAAGTTTTGTTATAACTGATACTTTTGGCTTTTGTTTGTTTGTTTGTTTTTTCACATGCGTAATTTACTGTGGTGCAATTCATAAAGGTAAGGTTTGGAATCAGCCTAGGTACCCATCAACACATGAGTGGATAATGAGAATCTATATGCGTGTCCATCATTAACCACTAAAATGGGTGGAAATACTATTCTTTTAGAAAAATAAATGGAGGCAGATGACATCATACTGAGTAAAATGAATTGGACACAAAATCAGAAATGTTATCTGTTTTCTCTTGTGTGGAAGCACACAAATCAATAAAGTAGAAGGCCTGTAATAACAGCGAAGGTGACTGGTGGTGAGTAGGGCAGAAGAAAGGGCATGTGTCACCTATATGCAATATTCCATGTTTGGAACTGTCCCAGTGAAACCCATTAATGTGTGTAAAGAATGTATATTAAAATGATAGTAAAGCAAGAGTTTGAAAAGAGAAAGAGCTAGCTCAATTGCTCTTTTATGAGTGTTAATTCCATTTAAAAGTACTTCGCTCTCATGCACTTATTGCCTTTGTATAGCCCATGCTCACAGAATTTATTAATAGATAATCAACATTAAAACCAAAGCAACTTTAAACCATTAGAGGGAAAGGCATAGGGGCCAGGAGTTGAAATGTGTGTAGTGGGAAGAGCCTTCACTTCACTGAAGGAGCGGGGTTCCATCCTCAGGACCATCAATGTTCTACTTCTTGCCAAGCTGCTGAAGGGTCATTGTAGAAGACTGTGCTCCTCTAGACTGAGGGTACTCTACTGTCTCTAATTTGAAGAAGGCCCCACTTCAGTTCTTCAAAGTGCCTGGGAAATGTGCAACCTTTATCCCAAACCTTCTCTCTATTTCTGATTGCACTTCAAAGTAAGAATGCCTATAGATATGAAACTTTCCTTTGAATCCATGTTATAAAGCAAACATATTTTAGAAGACTAGGTTTTCTATCAATCATATGAAAATAAACTGCATAATACATCATGGTATGTAGCAAAGAGTTGTATTGTTATAAATTATTTTCAAACAGTAACTGTGGTAGGATGTTGTTGTTGTTGTTTGAGACAAAGGCTCACCATGTACTCCTGACTGGCCAGGAATTTGCTATGTAGAACAGACTAGACTCAAAGTCATAAATCTGCCTGCCTTGGCTTCCTCGGCTGAGATTTCAAGCCTGAATTACCCACACCTGGTCAGTAACTGTATTTGAAACTTCACTTAAGTAGGGTTTACCCAGACACTTTATGTCAGTAGTTCTTAACTTGTGGGTGATGTTCCCTTTGGGAGTGAATGACCTTTTCATAAGGTTCACCTAAGACTGAGAGAAAACACAGATATTTACATTATCAGTCAGAACAGTAGCCAAGTACAGGTATGAAGTAGCAAGAAAAATAACTTTATGCTTGGGGCCACAACTTGAGGAATTGTATTAAGGAGTCCCAGGATTAGATCTTTTTCGATCATACTAAATTGAGCTTTTCAGTCTTAGTCTACTTGGTTATTGTATTCAGTGCCGTAGGAACTAAGTGTGCCCTGACCCTGAGCTATAGATAGTTTCACCTTCTCAATAGTATGAAGATTGCTTAAATTTAAGCTCAAGTAAACTTCTAGAACTTTAAGTCAAAGTCATTTCTAAACATGAAAGTTCACAAGAAAAACATGGACATTGTTACCTCTAGAGAGTCATAAATAACAGCTCTGTGAATTAAGTCATCTATTTATATCCAAAGCTGGTAAGCATTCTCATGGGCTGAGGGCTGTAAGATATTCATCCTGTTTGCTTAATGATCAATGTGGGAATGGCCGAAGGGGAAGAATCCTAGCACAAAACAAGCTATAAAAATCTATTTTATCAAAAAGATTGCATTGGTATAGCCTGAAGTTGATCATACTTGATGCAAGGAATTTGCAGAGCAAGGGGTTAGAACACTGAGCCCATCTGGCACCCGAGCCAACGATTTAGGAAATCTTCCCCTGGACAGATGTGCAGTGGTTTCCTTTCCCTGTGGCTTAGCAATGTGGAAGAAGATCAGATCAGGGCACACTAATCTTCTCAGTGGGCTTGGAAAATGGCCATTTGTATGATGTTTTTGCAATTCCTGTTTCAACTGTAAATCTCCCATTGCATTCATTTATTTTTTTAAAGAAACAAATCTATTATTTCTACCCATTAGGTCAAAACATATAACTCACATTTTCAATGAACTGAATATGTCCACCGTAAATTAATAGATTGAAATCACAATCCTCAGTCTGATGATATTTAGAAATGGGACTTTGGGGATGCAGTTGGGATTACATTAATGCCATGAGGTGGGGCCTGCAGATGACATTATAGCCTTATAAAGAGAAGGGGAGGGAAGGTTGCTATACTCTATGTGAAAACTCTGTGCTAATATTACTAAGGATAAGGTTCTCCCAACAGAGAGTAGAGAATGAAGCTTATACTATGAAATAGCAGTTTTCAAGACCAGTTGGTATCAGCAAAAGAAGAGACACAAGTAGAATATACAGTACAGAATAGAGAGACATAAACAAAAGAAATACTGTGGAGCAAATAGTCTCTTTAAGAAATTTCTCTCTCTTGGAATCAGTGGGTGTCTTATCCCAAAAACTGAGTGTCCGTATAGACCATGCATCCTTCACAGAAAACTAACGCAAAGTGGATTTTATACCTATGTATAAAAACCGATGAACTACAAAACTCCCAGAAGACAATATAAAAATCTAGAGGACATTGGGTGTAAAAATAATTTTAAGTACAGCAACAAAAGGCATGAACTATTAAATAATGTATGACTTATCTGGATTGTATTAAAATTAAAAATCTTTTCTCTTTAAAAGACACTGAGGAATGAAAAATAAAATTAGTCTCATATTGGGAAAGGCATTTGAAAAAAGACCTTTGTGGGGAAAGAGGGTTATTGTAAACATCCATGGAACTTTTATGTCTCAGAGTTAAGTAATAGATCGATGATTTTAAGTCGGTGAATGTGAAGGGGATATTCAAAGGACCAGCCTGTGCTTGGAGAGGGGTTCAGAGAGAAGGGGTGTCTGGGAGCGGTGAAAGAATAACTCAAAGCCAAACCGTGGATCCAAGCTGACAACCTTTGCTCTCTTGAATACAGCTTTTCGAGTCTGCTTCTTTCTGTGTTCTAATTTCTCTCTGGAGATTTCTGTCTCTATATATACTGCTTGCTTGCTATTCTAGGAGATCTCTCTGTCCAAGTCCTGCTGGCTTGTTTGTGTTCTCCAAGCAGTTCTCTCTTTTTATCTTAAAAAATTCTCTAGATAGCTCATCTCCTGCAGAACACAGGTCCAGTCTTTTATTTTACATACCAATCCAGTCATTTACTCCAGGTTTCCTTTTGATTATCCTATGAATCAGCATCCCTTCACCCCAGCTCTTTGATTCTTCAGAGAAAGCAAACATACTTTTTTTTTTTTCTTAATGTTGCAAAAGGATTCAGAGAACTGTCTGCCTTTGTTAAGCACAGATAATAAACTAGCTGGTTGGGACCCTACCCTGAAATTACCATTTCCTTCACACCTGGGCCTGGACTGCCAGGCTGACCTTTTAACTCAGGAATCTGCCTGCATTTGTATCTTGACTGTACCTGTATCTTTCTAACAAGATGGCTGGCTTGTAGCTTAGCTACCTTTTTTCTTTTAGATTTGTGAAGTCCCTCATAATTCATATTCATCCTTATATTTTTACATAGTTGAGAAATTATATATTTTCAAAATCATGTATTTTAAACGTTCTTTTTCACAGCCTTAAGTGCTGTCCTGAAGGTCCCAACATTTAACATTTTGCTGAGTCATTAGCCACACCTTTGCCTGTCGGACTGGAGCTGTCTGATTATGGTGGAGTTTTTAATGTTATCAGGGAGGACATTCCTTAAAGGAGGAGTATAGAAAATGTGCATTGCTATACAAACACTCATGCTGACAGCAGCCTTCATGTAAGAGCTCACTTGGGGCCCTATCCCAAGGGCAGGAAGCATGCCACTCTGTCCCCACCAAGGCCATACCAGGCTTAGCAGAAGTAATGTGTGAAATGCATGTACATGTATGAAAATGTTATAATGAGTCCTGTTATGTATAATTAATATGTGTTAATAAAATGATTTAAAGTTTTAAAAGAAGCAAAAGATCTGAACAAATCCTTCCTCACAGTTATAAATCAGAAAAATATGCAACTGAAACTACGTTTATCATACATCTTTAGGGAACTGTGAATCAGAATACTGATGTATTCTTCACAGATTTTAGAATATCCAAAATCAACATACAAAAGGCACATCATTCCAGCAAGGATGCAGATAAACAAGCACTCTTCTTCCCATATGGAGAACGTCAAATAGTATGACCATTTTGTAGATGTCTGGATTTTCCCATAAGAGGAAATATTGTTACCATCGATTCAGTAATAAAACATATCAGTACTTACCAAAAGGAATACTTATATGCCTACAACACTTATACATGAGTAGCTTAGTCATAATCGACAAAAATAAACTAGAATCAACCAACATACCATTATGCCAGTCAGTGGATCCATTACACATTTCAATCATAAGTCTTCCATTACTTTTGTTTTCTCATACATGTATACACATGTATAAAAAATGAAATTAAGAAATCACATTATTACTTCTTTTCTATACTAATTACTTCATTCTGATTTTTTTTTAAAAAAAATTCATGACAGAAACAACTGAGGAGAGGGAGGAAGGTTTACTTGAACTCACAGTTTAGAAGATACATCATGGCTATACTGAGTTCATCTGTGGCATCAGAAACTTGTAGCAGAAGTAATGTGCATGGCATTGACCACGAAGCAAAGAGATTACTAGAAAATAAGTCCATATGACCTTCAAGGATTGTTGTAGTGACCGAACCACTTCTGGTAGCTACACCACACTTCTCAAAGGTCCTAGAGTCTTCCTAAATAGCATTGTAAGTCAAGAAGGAAATGAGAGTTGAAACACAGGAGCCTGTGATACCATTTCGCACTAAAGCCATAACAATCCTTAGATGGGGGGGCAAAAATGTAGGGTCTTTAGAAGATAATTAGGACCTAAAAATTCACAGGAACGTACAGTATATCTCTGGAAAACAAAGAGGAGTTGGCTTCTTCTTTTCGAATATTGAGGACACAAGGATCAGGTGTTCACATGCAAACCAGGATGTTGGTTCTTTCTAACTCCCAGTCTACTGACAACATGATCTTGAGTTTCCCATCTTCCAGAACTGACAGTCAGGTTGTAGCTGTTTAAGCCTCCAGTCCTTGATGCTGTTTTCTGATGATCTTCCTCTTCCTATAACAGAGGATGAGACACAGGGCATTATGTTAAGCTGTACAATTAGTCACTAAGGGACAAATACTGCCTACTTCAACTCATAAAAACTCATATAGTAACATAGAAGTGATACAGTTTTGTATGGGGATGTGTAGTCTCCTTGCAGGCATTTGGGCTGGAGTACATAGCAGACTAGCCTGTGGATCTCTCCTTCCCTCTGAGTCTTCCTCTGGTCCTCCCTTTCTTCTTCTTTTTCTCCTAGAGTAAGCATCTGAAGTCATTATTTAGTCATAATTCCTTTAGTGTTGTTTGTGGGCTAATGCATACATTATATTGTTTTCTTAACATATATTAATGTTCAAAATAATTTATTCTGAAAAATAATTTTGAGAAAGAGAAAAGTGCCACAGGCTGGGATTTCTTATGGGGTCCCTTGTTCCGCGGGACGATGGGTTCTGGCCAGGTGTGCACGGGATTCGGCTTTTTGACAGACAGAGTAGACACGGGTGGTGTAAGGTCTGAGTGTATTTCTCAAAAATGACATGAAGCTTTTACAATCATCGCAAAAGAGAGATGAAAAATCTGGCAGCTCAGTAGTTGAGGTACATCTAAGGCCACCTAAAACACACTAGGTCTAAAACAGCAGCCACCTCCTCTGGACTGGTGCAGCACTCCCAGGCTCCGAGTATGTTCGGTCTGCATGGTCCTGGCCGGAGTCCCAGGGGGCTGTGGGTGCACGAGCCAGGAGGGTACAGGTTTGAATCTCGAGTCCTCAATGTTGAATGCTAGAATCTTCAATGTTGAATGCTCGAATCTCGAATGTTCAATCTCTTGAATCTCGACTGGTGCTGCACCCCCCGGGCCCAAGCACTCTGGGCCCAGGGGGCTACGGACTGCATGAATCTAAGCCCTAGTCCACCTAAACTCTGGTTCTAGTCCAAGTGTGAGGGAGTCCGAATGCTGAATGCAGACTGCTGAATCTAGAATGCTGAATGCTCTAGACTATCTCTCACACACACACTCTCAGATTAAGGTCCCGCCCATCTTAGGTAAAATGCCCATTATGCTAATCTTTTGGGGAAGTAGAGACAGTCTCTTGCTAACTCCTAGGAGTGGTTCAGCTGTAGTACATAACTGAGAATGAAGATTTTACTTGACCTTGTCCTGGGATAAGTCTCTCCTTCTGTGAGCTTCAATGCCCTACTCACAAAGCTGGAGGCAATTAGTTTGAATGGCTTAACATTCCAAGCCAGGGTTTGACTAGGACCTTGGAACATTGGTGAAGGTCAGAGAGCAATGTCCAAATTTTCTTTTTCTAGCTGTTAAGAAATGATATCTTGGTGAGCCCCTAGCACACAAGTATGAGGACATATCTGGGCTACCTCTGAGTTTGGGGTGCCAGGCGACAATGCGGAGGCAGGAGACTGACTTTCCTTGAAGTTTACATCTCAAATACCACTGTCACGCAAAGTGTGCGTGGCAGAAAAGGTGATGATGTCATTAATATCGAAGCAACTACCTTGATGTCTCTTCTGTCCGGAGTGGCTAAATTTCTGAACTTGTCCACAATTCATGGTATGACACTTAGCTCACTAAATTTCCAGCCTGCCATGAAATATTCATGTCCAGATACAGAAAACAATCAAACAAACTCAGAAAGTCAAAAGCTGCACCCAGGTGTGTGCTCTACAGCGAATGCTAAAGTAGTAGTCAAGAATAGCTGATATGAACTTAAATTTAGTCTCTATATATGAATTCAAGATGATGAACTGCAAATAGAGTTTTCTATAAATATGTATAATGCAAAGAAATGCCAAGAAAAAGAAAACACGTATGACCCAGTGCTATCTAAACATTTATTCTTCTGCATACCCTGAGCTTGGAACACAAATTAAGGGTCCAACATGTTTCCAATGGATGCCCAAAGTAGAGACTATAGCACACCACTCAGTGTGAATGATATGGATCTCTGTGGGAATCAGCTCCACAGTCCAGGTCCTAAACTAAAACCATATTATCTAGCACATGGACCACCATGGAACACAGAATGGCAACATGCCATCACATCCTGATTTAAATAAAGGCAAATGCTGATATGAAACTAACCAAGTGTGTTGCTTATAGAGGACATTTCTGATACAAGATATACAACTCAGAAATTCTAATGCCTCTTCCTTCATGAATTTTAATTACAGAGTGTGTTTTCAACAAAACCACAGGAATGAACCCTTCTCAGGAAAGGCATGACCCATGTTATGGTTAAATTCATTGCTCTTTGGAGTTTGCTTTAAACATTTTGGGAAGATGATCTACAAAGGAATTTTCTCTGATAGTCCAGTGAAGCATATGAAGGCAATCTGGGCATTGAATGTTTTGTAACATTCAGTAAATTATTTCACATACCACAACAGTCTTCCATATCTACAAGTACTATGTTCCATAGTCTCAATGAATGCCTGAAACCTCAGGAGTTATTGAGTCATGTAGAGAGATAGATAACTACATGAAGAGTGCTAATTACATTTGGTTAACTTGACACAATCTAGAATCACTTGGGGAGTGAGAACTTTTATCGAGAAATTGCCTACACCAGACTGTAGATATGCTTATGGAATATTTTCTTGATTAATGATTGATATGGGAGGGTCCAGTCTACTGTGTGTAGTGCCACCCATGGATAGGTAAGTCGTCCTAGATTCTATAGAGAAAATAATTGAGAAAGTCAATAAGCATTATTCATCCATAGTCTCTGCTTCACTTCCTGGTTCCATATTTCTGCCTTGGCTTCCCCAGATGATGGGCTGTAATGTATAAGACAATAAACTCTTTCTAGCCTGAGTTGCTTTTGATCATGGTGTTTAAAACAACTGCTGTGGGACCATGAAAGGCAGCCTGTTTTCTGGTTGAGCTAGGTTAAAACTCCAGAGACCCAGAAGATAACTCTGCAAAGGATGGAAAGAAATTTGCCATGCTCCTAGATACGAGGCTCCTGACATGAGGACACAGCTCCATAATTCTGTGGCCATCACTTAGGGTAACACCCCCAAGCCCCTGGTATTCTGTCTGGACTCCACCCCCACAGTTACCTGGCAACAGTCAGGTATGCTCCTCCCCACAGTTACCTGGAAACAGCCAGGTAGGCCTGGCCCACAATAAAAGGGGCTGTTTGCTCCCTCCTCTCTCTCTTACTCCTGCTCCCTGCTTGCCCTCTTGCTCCCTGTCTCTCCACTTTCCCTTTCCACACCTCTCCATGTGACCATGGCCCACCTCTATTTCTCTACTCTCTCCCTGTCTCTGCCTTTCTACAATAAACACCTTAAAACCATGAACTGCATTTTCTCATTGGATCTACCATGCTGCAGCAATGGAGCCGGTCTTCCTCTAAAGAGCCACTCATCTAATCTCCCACAAGAAGCTTCCCTGTGCTCTCAGTCACCAGAGCCCCGAACCCTAGCAAGCCACGGACTCTCCGCCCCTTGGGAGCCAACCTCTTTCCCCTCAGTCCCAGGCTAGAGCCTGCCTGATGGCCCCCAACTCCATTCTCAGCTCTTCCATAGCATCCAGTGGTGTCTTCAGTGCCCAAGAGTGAGAACCTGCTGTCATTGGCCTCTTTGCAGGCCCAAGAACCCCAAAAGAACTCTGGCAGTTCCCAAGGGACCTCTGATTGCACTCTTACCTCTAGAGAGAGGTCCTGCATCTTCTCACAGCCCAATGCCTGCTGCTTGTTGGTGGCTTAGGGTGTGCACAGTCAAACTTCCGTGTCCACCTCCATAAGTGGTCCTAGCCCTGTGGTGGGCTGGATGCAGGACACCATTTTAACTCCAAAACTGTAGAGAAGCAACAAAGGACATAGAAACCTAGGTATATGTATATAAATGTGGACATAGGTAATATAGATATGCATGGCATTTTGTGATATGCTATAGACCTGATACATTTTAATTATATTTTGTATTAATAATATAATTACATAATTATTCCTTTCCATTTCTGTTCCAAACCTCCATGTATCCCCATGTTCTCTCTTTTTTTTTTTTTTTTTTTTTTT
>NW_022196897.1:3740690-3758047 GCF_008632895.1 Mastomys coucha
CGCCATCTTGGATACAATCGTCTAAGCGGCCGCAGCTGACGATTGTATCCAAGCAGCTCCCTACACCCTGGGAGTCGTGGGGCCTCCCCATGTTCTCTTTCAAACTTATGTTTTTTTAGCTATTGTTATACACACATGTATTGCATATATGTATGTAATATTTGTGTAAATACAGCCTGATCATTCTATATGATGCTACTTGTATCTATGATAAATTTTAATTGATAAATTTGGCATGGAAAGAGATTAATAATTTAAAATAGAAAAATTTAACACTATGTTACAATGGTTTGTTTGAATATGGTCACAGTATTTTCTCTTTCAAAACTATGATACTGCAGTAATGTTCCTCACGTAATAATATGAATAACAGATATGAGAAGTGAAAGATGCGAGCATTAGGATCCTATCCATCTTGTGACATATCATCTGTTTTCAGTAATCCTGGATCACTGAGCCTCAGTTGACATCTCTTGTATGTCAAGCACAGGCAACAGATGGCACAGATCTTTAAATGAAGAATTTCATTTGTTTTTGTTTGTTTCTAACATTCTTTAGAAGAGCATCTCTGTCAGAAGTTATTGGTTCTCATCTATTTATACTTGTTTGATTTTGTATGTGCACATGTATATGTACACATGCATGTAGAGCCCAGAGGTTAGTGTTATGTGCCTTCCCCAACTACCCATTGCCTTATCATTGAAGACAGGGTCCTTGTTGGGCCTAGAGTTCACCAGTATAAGTAGGCAGGCTGGCTAGTGAGCCCTAGGGAATCTACCTGTCCCTACATATCAAATTCTGCAATGCGAGGAAAACACTGCCATGGTAGGCTTCTCAGATGAAGGTTCTGGAGATTGAACTCTGGTCTTCATGCCTATGTAAGCATGTTGGACATGAGCCACCTGCCCAGCCCATCTCTTTCTTTTTAATTCATCTAAGTATTGCAGAAGGTCTTAGTCTTCATTGGCAAACAATGCTACAAATGCTCTTATTTTTCATTACACGCACTTGTATGTTTTCTGTCTCCTTGAAAAAAATCCCTTCAAACATGGTTGTGGTTTGGATGATCATCTTTTGCCTTATTTTTCTTTTTAACATTCATGGCCAATAAATTCTGGATGGCCAGATTATGTAATAAAGTTTTCAATTCCATTTTTCCCTGTTTCAATTATTGTTGCACTTCTGGAAGAAAACTTTAGTGGAAACTTTCCATAAATGAGATAACTTTCATCCATGATTTCTAATTAAGTAGTCAAGAACTGTGCAGGTAGTTCTCACTTTTGTTTGAGAGCATGTGGGCTATTCACTCTACACATTTTCTGCCTTAACTATGCACCCTACACTGTTGCCACATTATAGCAAGTTTGTCTCCTTTTTGTGTGTTCTGTGCTTAAGTACTTACTTTGCACTGTAATATGTATAGACTTCTTAGAAAGCTTCTAAAGAAGACAGGGTTTTATCACAGTTGAGAATGAACTTTGGGTTTATCCTTTCTTTATAATCACCCTCATAACTTAGCTATGATGCATCAGCAGCTTGCATATGCAAACATAGCCTCTCCAATGATTTGCATGGTATCAGTCCAAAGCTATCCCTAAATCTCTGTAACCATCTTTTTCTTGCAATAAAGGGCTTGTTTCCCTTCACGTCAGGGAATCCTTTTGGGAGAGCTTCATATCAGGATTCTCAATCAGAACACATTTGTTGCTCATTTATTCTGCTTGCAAATTTGATACCATTTCCATATTAACTGAACACTTACCATAGTCTCTGATTATATTTTCAATTTCTGATATGTCAGCAAAAATCACCTAGATTTTTTTTCCTCATGTCTTACAACCTCAAAAATGGAACGTTTGTTCTCAGCATAGATCTTAGCAATTTAAGCATACATTTTTATTCCTCATCATTAGGTGAGTAAGTTGGTCATTTTCACTTTGAAGAATAGCTCAACATGTTTTCATAGACATACCTGAATTACCCATATCTTATTCTTGTGTTTTGAGCATACTGTTCAGTGTAGTAGGGAGTACTTCAAGGGATGGTGTGACATAATTGATACTGTGATAGTCAGTTCTGCAATTGAGACAGTTTCTAACATGACTAATGGGTAATAGGTTATATAGAGTGGATAGCCTGGACAAAGAGTGGTTCAGATCCCATCAGGAAGAGCAAAATGATGCACACTTTCAACATGCCTTTCAGAATCATGCTCAATTTAAAACTCATGAATTTTCTATTTAGTGTTTACAGACTACAGTAATTTGAAAGCAACAGATACATTGAATACTTTAGGTAATTTGGAAAGGGGGTACTTCAGTAATCTTGGCTAACTTTACCTTGAAGTACTTTTTCATTAAACTCGGTGGTGGTTCCTTTTGATTCAAACCATGCAGTCTGTAGTTCCTTTAAAATTATCAATATTTCAAACACTACTCATTCTATTGTTTAATTTTTTCAAATTGTACAATGACATTAGATTCATCTAAGTTTAGTAGTAGGCAACAATTTTTATCTCTAATTCTGCGTGATGTTGAGGGTGGTACTTCCATTTGCAGTAGGGTGAGCTTGCTCCCTGATGCAACTTTTCTTCTTGATCCACTATTATTGAATTCATGTCTTGCCATAGAAAATACCTCTTTTTATTGTAAACTCTTGTCTACTTTACATATTCTCTATATTTTAGCTCCAAGTGTAAGTAGCCTAATTATTACTGATATTCCTAATCTATACTCTATTAAGGCAGAACATATTTTCTCTGATTATCATCTCTCTTCATACATGGCCTGAATTCAATAGCCCTTTATTTCTGCTCTTTTCCCTCTTCTGTACATTCTCTGGAGAAACAGTAGCAGCTGATTAGGATTACTGTGCTTGCATAGAGAACTTGAATGTGTGCTCCTGGCTCCTCACTTGCTCTTCTTTTCTTTCTCTCTTTCCATTTATTTATTTGTTCATTTTACATCTTGATCACTGGCCCCTACTCCTGGTTTCCCCTACAAAGTCCTTCCTCTCATCCCCCTACCCCTTCTCCTCTGAGAGGGCGCCCCTCCATCACCCACCCCCCACCTTGATGCATCAAGTCTATGCCAGGTTAGGCACATCCTCTCCCACAGAGGTCACACAAGGCAGCACAGCTGGGGAACAGATTCCACAGACAGGCAGCAACTTTAGGGACTGCCTCTGCTCCAGTTGTTGGGGGAACCACATAAAGACTGAACTGCACATCTGCTACATATGTTCCAAGGACCTCAGTCGAGGTCCAGGCCATGTTTGCTATTTGGTTGGTGTTTGTCCTTGAGAGTCTCCACAGGTCTAGATTAGTTGATTCTGTTTGTCTTCCTGTGGAGTTTCTACCCTCTTCAGGGCTCTCAGTCCTTTCCACAACTTTTCCTTAAGACTCCTTGAGCTCTCTCTGAGGTTTGGCTGTGGACCTCTGCATCTGTTTCAGTCAGCTCCTAGGTGGAGCCTCTCAGAGGACAGTTATGCTAGCCTCCTGTCTGCAAGCATAACAAAGGATCATTAATAATGTCGAGGATTGGTGCTTGCCTATGGGATGGGTTCAAGTTGGACCAGTTATTGGTTAGCCATTCCCTTAGTCTCTGCTTCATCTTTGTCCCTGCATTTCCTATAGACAGGAAAAATCTGGGGTCAATAGGTTTATGGGTGGGTTGGTGTCCTTATACTTCCATTGGTAGCCCTGCCTGGCTACAGGAGGTAGCTTCTTAAGGTTTCATATCCCTGTTGCTGTGTATCTCAGCTAAGGTCACCAGAATAGACTCCTGAGAGCTTCCCCCATCCAAAGTCTCTGAGACAGATGCTCCCCCTCCCATTCCCACAGTTGCAACTTGCCATTTATTTTCCTGGCCTTCTTGTCCTCTCATCTGCCTCTGCCCACATCTGATCCTGATCTCCCCATTTCCCCGCTAACCCTCCCTTCCTTCTAGTTCCCTCCCTCCGTCTACCTCCTATGACTATTTTATTCCCCCTCCTAAGTGAGATTAAAGAATCCTCTCTTGTGCCATCCTTCTTGTTTAGTTTCTTTGGGTCTATGGAGTGTATTGTGGGTATCGTGTACTTTATGGGTAATATCCATTGATATACAAGCACATACCATGCATGTCCTTTTAGACCTGTGTTACCTCACTCAGGATGATATATTCTAGTTGCATCAAATGTCTGCAAAATTCATGATGTCCTTGTTTTTAGTTACTGAATAGTATTCTATTTTTTAAGTAAACCATATTTCCAGTATACATTCTTTAGTTGAGGGACATCTAAGTTGTTTCCAGTTTTTGGTTATTACAAATAAAGCTGAAAAAACAAGCTTGATCAAGTGTCTCTGTGGTATAATGGGATATCTTTTGGGTATAGGTCCAAGGAGCAGTATAGATGGGACTTGAGGTGGAACTATTTCCAATTTTCTGAGAAACTGTCAGATTGTTTTCCAGAGTGATTGTACAAGTTTGCACTCCCACTACCAAAGGAGGAGTGTTTCTTTTCTCAACATCTTTGCCAACATGTACTGTCACTTGAGGTTTTAGTCTTAGCCATTCTAATGGGAGTGAGATAGAAGGAATCTCAGGGTTGTTTTGATTTGCATGCCCCTGATGACAAAGGACATTGAACATTCTTTAAGTGCTTCTCAGCCTTTTGATATTCCTATGTTGTGAATTCTTTGTTTAGCTCTGTACCCCAGTTTTAAACTGGGTTATTTGGTTGTTGTGTCTTAACTTCTTGAGTTCTTTATATATATTGAATATTGGCCTTGTGTTAAATGTAGGGTTACTGGAGATCTTCTCCCAACCTGTAGGTTGCCGATTTGTTCTACTGACAGTGTCTTTTGACTTACAAAAGTTTTGCAGTTTCATGAGGCCCCATTTATCAACTGTTGATTTTAGAGCCTGAACTATTGGTGTTCTGTTCAGTAAATTATCTCCTGTACCAATGAGTTCAAGGCCATTTCCAACTTTTTCTTCTTTTAGATTAATGTATCAGGTTTTAAGTTGATGTCTTTGATCTACTTAGACTTGAGTTTTGTACAGGGTGAGAAATATGGATCTATTCGTCTCCTATATTCAGGCATCTGGTTAGACCAGCACCATTTGTTGAAGATGCATTCTTTATTCCATTATATAGATTTGATTTTTGTTTTTGTTTTTGTTTTTGTTTGTTTTTTTGTCAAAAATAATGTGTCCATAGGTGTGTGGGTTTATTTATGGGTCTTCGATTAGATTCCATTGACCAACCTGTCTGTTTCTATACTAATATCATGAACTTCTTATTAATATTGATTTGTAGTACACCTCATGATCAGGGATAGTGATTTCTCCTGAAGTTCTTTCATTGTTCGGGATTGTTTTATCTATCATGGGTTTTTTGGTTTTCCACATGAAGTTGAGAATTGCTCTTTCAATGTCTGTAAAATTTGCATTGAATCTGTACATTGCTTTTGGTAAGATACCAATTTTCAATATGGATCCATGAACATGGAAGATCTTTCTATCTTCTGATATCTTCAGTTTCTTTCTGCAGGGACTTAAAATTCTTGTCATACAGGTTTTTTCTTGCTTGGTTAGATTTACACCAATATGTTTTATATTATTTATGGCTATTGTGAGGGGTATTGTTTCCATAATTTCTATCCTAGCCTGTTTATCATTTGTATAAAGGAAAGGTACTGATTTCTTTCAGATAATTTTGTATTCAAGTACTTTACTGGAGGTGTTTATCAGCTATAGAACTTCTCCAGTAGAATTTTTGGGTCAGTGATATGCAGTGTCATATCATCCATGAATGTGATACTTTGAATTCTTCCTTTCCAATTTGTATCCCCTTGAATTCATTTAGTAGTCTTGTTCTTGATAGAACCTCAAGTTCTATATTGTATAGATAGGGAGAAATAGGGCAGCCTTGTCTTTTCCCTAATTTTAGTGAAATTGTTTAAGTTTTTCTCCATTTAATTTGATACTGGCTAGTTGCTTGCTGTAAATTTTTTTTTTTATGTTTATTATGTGCCTTAATATCCCTGATCTCTCTAAGACTTTTAATATGAAGGGTGCTGAATTTAAATTGTTTAAATTTTGTTTAAATTGTTTAATTATTTTTTAGGAAAAAAAAAGCCTTAAAATTGGGATATGCCCTGCAAGCTTGAACCAACAAAAATGACAAAGATTAGATTTATGGGACCTGTGAAAGAATGAAATTGTGTGCAGTTGTTTGTTTGTTTGTTTGTTTTGTTTTATGTATTATATTTGAAAGTCTACTAAGCCCTTGCATCTGATGCTAGCAATGACCACCGTGTTGGCTCCTACTTCTTTTCTAAGCTATTTTCTTTGGATTTCCTTTTGTTTGACTTTGAATCACCTTTTCTTTTAAACCACTGCCGTGTATCAAATCTTTTGCTTACCTTTGGGATTAAAAAATATTCAAGCTATCTGCCTTTCCTAAGTCAGAGTTCTGTTTTAAATGTATAAATGGATTTAACAAAGTAATAAACACTACCAATTATCTCTCTTAAGACTGAATGCATAGCATAATTAGAAATGTCAAGTTTGAAAAACATTTAAGATAACTACAAGCCATGATACATGATGTCTCTATATTATTTATCCCCAAGATAATTTGCCAATGGACATTCCAAGTCCACCAGAAACTTCAGTTCCAGAGACCTTGCCTCCAAACAACTGCACAGAAGATGAATTTGTCTGCAGGTCTAACGGTCATTGTGTTGGTAAAATTCAGAAATGTGACTTCAGATATGACTGCATTGACAAATCGGATGAGTCATCTTGTGGTAGGTGAATTCCTAGCTTTTGCATAAATTAGATACTAAACTAGTGTTTTTATGAGTTGTAGCACTTCTGTCTCCATTCCCAACTTAGGTATTCCTGTATTATCA
The DNA here is from genome assembly GCF_008632895.1 of Mastomys coucha. NCBI lineage: Eukaryota > Metazoa > Chordata > Mammalia > Rodentia > Muridae > Mastomys > Mastomys coucha. The sequence continues at coordinate 3,747,592 of NW_022196897.1, forward strand.
ATTAAGAAGTATTTAAGGGAGAACTGGAGAGATGGCACAGTGGTTAAGAGCACTGGCTGCTCTTCCAGAGGTCCTGAGTTCAATTCCCAGAAACCACATGGTGGCTCACAACCATTTGTAACGGGATCTGATGCCCTCTTCTAGATTTGTCTGAAGACAGTGAAAGTGTATTCATAGAAAATAAATAAATAAATCTTAAAAAAGAAGTATTTAGGAATGGGATATACTTAGATTAACTATTTCAATTTTTATCCTAGGCAAATTCACTCAAAAATAAATATTATTATAGGAATCATCTTAAATTCATAAGAAGACTAATTTAACACATGTGAGACATGTTTCCATGTCTTGGTGAAATATGGCTCTCATTTACAGCTACCTGCCAATTCATATATCTTCTTAAATGGATCAATTATTAATTTACAATTGAATTTTCCAGTCAAAATGAAGATGGAAGAAGAAAAATTAGCACATGCCTGAGAAGTGAAGCACAAAGTTAGACAGAGCAAATGCTTGGCATTAACTTTCCCTTCCATGATTGTATGTGAATTTATCATACTGCAGCATCATTCATAATGTTAAGGACCATAAACATACTAATGGCAAAGCATAATGAAATCCTCATTTTCCTCATCAGTGTATTAAGAGGTCCTAGAGTTTAAGGTCCCTAAAAAAGAGTGGAAGTTTTTCCCTTAACTCAAAAAATAGTAATTCTTAATGTGCAAGTATACTGTAAATATAGCCTAAACCTGCATACATTCAAAGCTACTAAACTCCATAGTGCACAAGTCATACAAGGGAACAGTTTTTATCATGTAAACAATGTAAAGAACAAAGATTGAGTCCTAAATATCGTCCCAAGATAATTAAAGACAACATATGTTATTATCAGCATTTAACATCCAAATGCAATGAATCACTGCAGTTTACAAAAGAATTGTTTTTCAGTGACATGCTTCCTTGTCAGATTTTGTAGTAACATATGTATTTAATGTTTTCATCTGTGGCATTCCAGAACTGCTAAGACACTCAGAAACTGGGTCAATGTCAGGTTTTCTACAGCATGAATAAAAATTCATTGAATTGGTTTTATTTTTTACTTAAGAAATAGTGATTTTTAACATAGATGCATGCATGTACACATTCAGCAAGAGGAAGAAGAGAAAAAAGAGGGAGAAATTATTTAGAAAGCATTTCACATGAAAGTCAATGGAGTACTACTTTCTTTTATTAGAATACAATCATTACAAGAATCATAAAAATATTCAAGGTATTAAGACCAATATAAATGTTACTGGATGTCATATTGCTTTGAAGGTAAATGCTGTCACTGACATCTTTAGGGAATGAGCTGAAGTTAAATAGTATATTACCTTGGACAGAGAAAAGCCAATAGGTCATAGCTCAGAGGTCATAAAGGCAGGAGAAGTGCTGAGTAGGAAGAGATGGGAGATAGATGCTCTAGGAGCTAATTAACATCTCACCTCCTAGAGAGAGGGCACTGTTAATGTATGCATTTATTCACATACTTTACTTTCTGTGGAGATTCAAATTAAAATGAACTTCAATTTTTAAATATTTTCTTATGATTATATAAAACATTGGCCTAAATATTTTATCAGTGCTTAAAAGTTATTTATGAGAGCTAGAGAGATGGTGCCATTAGTAAAGTGCTGGCTTAGTAAGCATGAAGACCTGTGCTTGATGCCCAGAACCTACATAAAAGCCAGGTGTGACAGCATAGTCCCATAAGCCCAGGGATCCAGAGATGGGAGACTTAAGACTCACTGGGCCATGCTAGCCAGCTGTCTTCACATGATTAATAAATAACAGGGCAAATGCAAGATCCTGCTTCAAAAGAAAGTGAGAAACAAGACATAAGGGTGATGTGTAGTATGTGCCCACAGGAACACACACACACACACACACACACACACACACACACGCACACATGCATGCACGCACACATGCACATGTTATTATCAGCATTTAACATCCAGATGCAATGAATCACTGCAGTATGATTTTTTTAAAGGAAACATAAGAAAATGCTGCAGAGCATAAACTTCCCCTTCTTATTCATTGTTATTAGTTCATCTTGTCTTTGTTCTGTTTTATTCAAGTACTGGAAGTCTGTACATTTGAAGAAGGAAACCTATGTAAATGGTACCAACCAACCCCAGCAAATTCACTCCATGATTCAAATACATTCAGGTGGGGACTTGGTAATGGGACCAGTATTCGTCATGGGGAAGAAAACCACAGGCCATCTGTAGATCACACAAAGTAAGTGACCATATATTTTCAGAGTCTCTTAGGAGACATTTCCCTGACCCAACTTATCCTAGGTCAATACTATTGCAGAGATTAATGTAGTGCCTAAGATAAAGTCAGTTGAATGTATTATTTTACACTGTACCAGGAAAATATAACTTTAAAAGCAAAAAATTGGGGCTGCCAAAATGCCTCAGTAGCTAAAAGCACTTGCTGTTAACAATGATGCACCGGAGTTCAGTTTTCAGAATCACATACTGTAAAGAATGACCCAGTTCTGACAAGTTCTGTTCAATTTGTAAACATTATCTTTTATATACATGTAGCAGTGAATTAATCTGGCAACTACATTTATTACTTTATTCTACCCCCCAATAACTATATAGAGAAAACAAGATTTATTTAAAATTGTACCTCAATTTCTGAGCAGTTAAATGACATACCTTAAACTTCTATGCTACTCTGGCTACCCCTCAACCCCATTTCATGATGCTTGTATATTATTATTGATCTGGATTTTCCTACCCCATCTTCATGGCTCCAATTCTTCCAAACTGCCCGTTGATCTGAATCTTTCTTTCTCCCCCTTTCCTTCTTCTGCTGTGGCAGACATGTTACCCTATCCTTTATTCTGTTCAACCATTGGGTGATTAGCAGTTATTGACAACACAAGAATATATGGTAAGTATTGTTTCTACAAACTCACCACAGCAGATTTTTGGTATAAGTATTATAATGCCATGTCTAGATTGAAACAAGGTACAAGAAGAGAGAAATCAGTGTTTTAATAACATAAGAGTAGACTTTCACAGTGTATAAAATCATTATGCCTATGTCATCTTCCATAGACACATGATTGCATGCAAGCATCTATGTACAGACATGCACATATCCATACATAGACTCACAGACATACAAACACACACAATTCAAAGCAAAAAATGATTCTGTGAAGCTAGACACAAACAAAAACCATAAAAGTAAGAGTATTATTTAGCATTTTAATATGTTCTCTTGGTGAGAAGCACAAGAATTTGTTAACTCGTTTGTTTGTTTGTTTATTTATTTATTTATGCTTCTGCTTATGGCCTTCAATATTCTAGTCAAACACTCCACCACTGAGCTCTAGTTCTAGCATGAAAACTACTGTTCATATGTGTTTTTTAAAACACAAAACAAAACATTGAGACTGATGAGATATATCACTCAGTAAAAATGCTAAGGAAGCAGAGACATTCAGATTTTTGGTGCTCCCTGGCTAGCCTTGCAAGCCTAGGTAGGAAGTTTCAGGCTAGGGAAGGACTTTTCTCAAAAATACGGTCGATGACACCCTGAGAAAGGATATGGAGTTGAGCTCTGGCCTTCATATATACATAAACACAGTTGTATTTGTAACATCTGTGCATGCTCCTGAACACCACATACATAAAATACACACACACACACACACACACACCCACACATGCACACATACACACACACAGAGACAATCTTTCTCACACATACACACTGGCAAATACAGACACAGACACTTACAGAAACACCCACACATACACCCACAAATAAACACACACACAAAGACACTCACAGATACACACACGTACAGTATCAGATACACACACACACGCTCACAGACACTCACAGAAACACACACAGAGACACTCACAGACACACAGACGACAGATACACACACACACTAACAGACACAGAAACACACAAACACATATACACATTCTTTCTTCTGAATGACTTCTATTATTTTTTATTCATCCATTTCTCTGTAGATCTCTTTTCTTTATCAATTAATTTTATTACCATCTGCATTTCCCTTCCTCTTTCTCATTCTGTATGTCCAGGATACAGGATAATATCCACATTTTTTTTCATAGACTTATTGAGTGTATTTTGTCCAGCATTTGGTAAATCATGCCATTAAATATTATCTATAACTCAGTTTGCATTTTACTTCAGGGGCATTCCATAATTTATTAATCCATACACAATTCTTGAAATTCCCAATTGATTTTATTTTTCTACAGTGCTATTAGCTGTGAGAAGTAAGCAGATGAGGTGCTTTCTGTCCGAGGCACATTTAGAGGACCTCAGTGAAGCAATGATGTAAATTGAAGCACATAACTACAGAGGAAGTGGAACTAGAAGGGGTAGGGAGTGGTGGGCAGGCTTTTTCTGCACGGAGGACAAGTGGGACAGTACTGAGTTTGTAATGGGCAAAAAGAGAGGGTTCTCTTGGACAGACAGAACAAGAACAAACCAGATGGTGAATGTAATTTTTTTCTATACGAGATTCACCATTAAACCATTTGTTCACTGAAATATTTCTCATTTTTGGAACTCTATGAATATTTTATATTTTTAAAGAAAAACTTTATAGCAACCATCTTGTCCCTTGGCTTCCTATTTACTTTATATATTGTACTTAACAAATTAATTTCATAATAGTGACTACAAGTATGGGTTAAAAATAAATGTGAAGGAAAATTGATAGTTTCATGATGAAAAAGACCTCACATTTACAGTAACCTCAACCCAATCTGCTGGAGATTTCTTAATTTGTTCTAAGATTGTATAATTGTTCATCTATACATTAACTGTGCATTAGTTAGTTCATGTTTGTAAAATGCTATGCTCTCATATTCTATAACCACATCTTTGTTAAAAAAGATATTTTTATTAATATTTATTAATTAATTTTTATTAATATTAAAAGAAATAGATATTCTAGTTTCTTTTCTCCTGCCCTTCTTCCTTTCTCCATCTTCCTTCTTCCTTTCTCCATCTTCCTGGTATGTAAGTCTATGATTTCATTTACTTCTCTGCGTTTTGTTTTACATGGAGGTTCGCATCTCACTTTGCCGATTAGCGTGGTCTGGGAACTGGCTGAAAAGCCTAGGCTGCCCACAACTCCCAGACCTCTACTCCCTTTGTCTCCCGAGTGCTGGGACTATAGTGGTGTGCCCTATCCTTGGCAATTCAATTTAATAATTATAGTTCAGCATATTGTATCTTTTACAATCTTTATCTGGATGTTAAATGGTTGATACATATTTGTTGTCCTGTAGTTTCTTTGTGTGTTCTAATCAATCCGCTCTTTTAAGTGTGTGAGATAACTCATCTTCACAGATTCGTCCCCTCCCCTTTTTGTTCTAGAAAGGCTGTCACTGAAGCTCCTGGCCAGAATGTCCTCTGCTTTCCCTCTGACCCACCACAGACTTCTTTTTTCTAGGTTTGCTCTTCATTTACTACATAAGGTGTAAATCCCTAGGTCTTTAAACATTATGACTTTCTCCCCTTGGTGAAGTCTGCATTCTCTACATGATCTGGGTACTTGGGGCTCCCTTACTGCTTGTATATCTCTTTCATTATTAGAGATTTTTCACATTTGATGCCCTTCAGATATCTATAATGTTAAAATATAAGACCCTTGAAAGTTAACTAGATAATTGGACCTGATATGGAACTCCTAACTGTCAGGTGATGTATTCATCACATTCTAGTATGTGTGTGTCTCCATGATGGTTTTTCAAATATGGATGTTTTCTAATTTTAGATGGTTAAATGTGACTTTCTTTAATGCTTTATTTCTCACATACTATACTTTGTATAAAAAGTCTTTCACACCTTAAAAATTATAGTTATTCAGTTTGTTTACAATTTTTCTGGCTACTTTGAATCATGGCCTGTTTATAGCAGTTAGAACCTAATACAGTATTTGAAACATTAATTTGACCTAGAGGGGAAATCTTTACAATTTAAACAAATCAGAAGAGGAATGACTTAGTTTGACTCAGCTATGCATATGAGTTTTTAATGACATCAGTTAGCCAATAATTATGATCATATTACCCATCTTCCTAGCCTTTCTCATATTGTTTTAAGCTATCATATTCTTGATTTTTATGAAACTTTCATATCCATTGCCTCTTTATATTTATCTTAATCATTATTTTAATTGAGCTTTGACTCTGTTGTATTGTTGCTTCTCATCATCTAATTTGATCTTTTTCCCCAGTACCTACCCTCTGTCCTATTTTGTAGCCCACAAGTTTAACCTAGAGCTCATGTCCTGCAAGTTTATAGCTTCTGTTTATCAGTCTGACTTCAGGGAACCCCTGTTTATGTTACACTTTCCACAGTTAACGCTAAAAGACACCTCAGCTTCCATGAATGGTGCTTCCATAAAAGACTCCATCTTTTTGGTCAAAGTGCTCTTGTATACATAAGAAGTCACCAATCACATCTTTAGTATTTTCTTTGGGTTAAAGTTTTCCCTTGTTTTCTGAGCTCTCTTTAGTCATTTTCTTCTGGCAAAATGGTTTGTTTTGTTATCCTTTAATTTAAATGGTAACAGCATATCTACTTACAGTAGAAAGAGTGGCTCACAATAAGTATGTGCTGGCTTCAATCATACATATTAGTTATTAAGTAATGAATTGAAATATCTATATACTAAATGGTGTTGTGTTGCTTCTGACTTAACGTCAACAGAAATTCCAAGCAGCTTCTATTGTGCATGTGAATGAACTCTGTCTCATTGTGAAAGTATATTGCAACAAAGAATAAATGAGGGCTAAATTAGTACTGTACACCACAGTAGTGAAAGTATAAATGCAATTTTGTCAATATATTATATAAGCCAGCAGCTGGTTTTTATGTGTCTCCATCTTTCCATTTCCAACAAGCTACAGAATCCTAAAGAAGTCTCAAACTACATTTCCAAATCGGTCACATTGTTTTTGACAGTTTGGCCCACAGTAAGTCTCCACAAGAAGATAAAGCACCAAATTAAATTCATTTAAACTAAGAACACTTAACAGATGTTTAATTTCTATACCCACATCCCAGTGAGCCTTGAAGAAGGAAGTGGCCTGGAGCCCATGTTTATCCTTGTGTCTCTCAGCTTTGCTCTGGGCTCCATTCTCAGCCAAGGGAGCTTGTCTCACCCATTCCATGGCTTACAGTAAGCATCAAGCTTTGTTTTCCAAATTTTGTTTTTTATTGAAGGGAAGCTTTGCTCACTCAGAAAATGCTTCTCTTTCCCCTTCCTTTAGTGTGCGGCTCTAGAAACACAAAGGCAATTTTCAAAGCCATTATCTCAAAATAATCTTCAAGATCAGTTTCAAGAATTAAGAAGGATTGTGCCAGTTATCCTTCCCTTATGACCCGCTCCCCAGGCCCTACCTGAGGCAAAGATCATTTTGGCACATTTCTGTAGGAAAAAATCATTTACATGCAAGTACAAGAGGAAAAAGACATTCATATATTTCAAAATATTCTTCCACTTTAAGCACTTAATGAGGCAATAAAAACTCTGGATAATTCATGTTAAGTTAGGACTGTGTAGGCAACTTCTCACTTTGTATTGGAGTTCTAAACAAGGCTTTTAAAATGTCTGTTTTTCATTATGAAAATAAAATGTCTAAGCTTAATAGAATGATATCCCAAACTGAATTTTTCTTTTTAAAAATAACACACTTCATACATCTGAAATAAATTCTATGATGTAAAATTAAGGTGGCATTTTTATTTTTTATTTGCTTTTAGGAGCATGTCAGCATTTGATACAACTAGCTCATTTGTTTCATGTAAATTTGACAGCCCATTATCCTTTTTAAGGCTAAGAATATGCAGCAGGAGGCTGCTGAGGGCATTCTTCCTGCATGCAGCGTAGCAGCTGGCAAGATGTCTTCTCAGTGCAATGAGGTAGAGAGAAAAGGATAGCCTTGGTTATAATTCAACACAGCAATAAAAAGATATATGCGTAAAATCACTTGAAATTCTCCGATTTTCTTTAAATTGGGGTTGGATGAAATCTCATTTTCCTTTTTACTATGAAAAGAGATAATTTAAAAGAAAAGTTACTTTCTTAATATCTTTGAAAAGGTAACATGATCTGTTGAGGAGGAAGAAGAGGAAAATGGCAAGTGGAGAGATAATGAAGAAGATGAAGAACTGGAGGGAGAGGAGGGAAGAGGAGGAAGAGGGAAATAGATGAGGAGAAAGGGTAATGGGGGATGAATCTATATCCTTTAGTTCTCCAGAGACTACTAGGGCATTTGTCTGGAACCATTTTCTTCAGGTGAGTTTGTTTTGAGATTTCTTTTAACAATGAACCAAGATACTGAGCCTATGTAGGGCTCGAATATCATATCATTCTCTGGAGTTTAACATGCTTGGAATGTGTGTATTTGGAAATGTCGTAGAATGATCTCTCCCAGCTCGTTTTTTACTCTGAACATAGAACCTTCTTCTATGACCCATGAATCAGTGTAATAAGCCATTCTTTTAGCTCAACAGTATTACAATAGTATGTATACCCAAAGCTAAGCACTAGAGGATTATAATCATTCTTATATCATAGGGGATGCTTTCCAAATCTGTTGTTTTACTAAATGCCCAATTGCCTGTTTAAATAAACTAAAAAATAAATAAGAATTTCCATGAGCATAGACTCAAGGCCATAGGCAAAATTGAGTTCTCCATGCTTCATTATGTACAATGATGTTCAATTAAAAAAAACTAGTTTTCCAAATTAGCGATTTGTAAGTATGCTCCAGAAATTTCTGCAAATATCAAGGACTTTTAAATAAAAGTATGTATTTTCATACATATCAATATACTTTATACACATATGTAAAAACCATTCTATTACATTTACATATATGCAAATAAATGCATTAAAATTCATGAAACACATGCATGCATACATGTGTATAGACATATAAATCAGATTATAGTTAAATGTAGATTTTGAAACATTTATATCAAGATTTAGAATAACATCAGCTTTTAGAAAAAGCTTTTCAGTAGTAAGTGTGAATACAAATATTCAAATTCTAAATCAGCTGTACTGATTTGGAACTGTTTTAATACTTGTAAGCAAGTGGTATTCCTGCGAATTACTGAAGGGCTGAAGGAGAAGCTAAATTATATTTTTTTTTTTTAAAACAGTAGAGAAAAAAAATGCCTTTCTGTTAGAATATCCTGAGATTAATTTCTTATTATTCACTTTCACATGTAATTTGTTTTGTGTAATTAAGTGAATTACATTATAGATTTTTCATTTAATCTAGAAGGAGTTGATCTTGACAGGTAGTTTTTACAGAGCTATCTGTAGTTAAAGTCCATGTGTGTCTGGAGGCTATACTATATATAAATTTATAATGCATACTGAGACGTATATTTGCCAACATATTTTCTTTTTTTTTTAATAGATTTATTTATTTATTATATGTAAGGACACTGTAGCTGTCTTCAGACACCCCAGAAGAGGGCGTCAGATCTCGTTACGGATGGTTGTGAGCCACCATGTGGTTGCTGGGATTTGAACTCAGGACCTTTGGAAGAGCAGTCAGTGCTCTTACCCGCTGAGCCATCTCACCAGCCCCCGCCAACATATTTTCTAAATAAAGTAATTTTTAAAGAACATGTTGATAATAATAAAATGTATAAATTTATGATGTTACTAAAGATCACATCCTCTTTTGAATATGTGCTAAAATACAGTTTTAATCACAGTTTCAATTTTATTCAAATCTTAAAATTTATTTTCATTATTATTATTTTTTTAAATGAAGCAAACATGTTCATTTTCTGTATAGTCAGCATAGTTAAACTGTAAACGGAAACCACCTTTCCCAGTCAGGCAAAGGTTGAGTCAACTTAATTCTCCATATTTAAGTAAAGCTTTAAATGTAAGACTCATTTGTAGGTACCACCAATGCTATTGCAAGAGACATAGGGTTACTCACAGCAGTAAAGTTTTCTGCCCAGAACTCCTATGGACCATCTTATCCAGGGTTATGGCTCTCTTATCATAATCATGTGAGTTTGAAGTCCCTATTCTGAAAATAGACAGCATCTCTAGGTGTGGGTCCATTGTTTATGTGTGTGCAGTGTCTACTTACTTCTCTTTTCCCTTTCCCAGGAGATCTATGCATACCTTCCTGCCTTGAGCCCTCCTTAAAACTTAGCATCTCTGGGTCTATAGATTGTAACACAATTATCCTTTACTTAACAGCTAGTGTTGACTTATTAGTGAGTATAAACCATGTGTCTTTCTGGGTCTGGGTTACCTCACTCAGGGTGATTTTTTTCTAGTTCCATACATTTGCTTGCAAATTTCATGTTGTTATTTTTTTTCTTTTTTTTTTTCTTTTAGATA
>NW_022196897.1:3758646-3762789 GCF_008632895.1 Mastomys coucha
TGGAATGTGGGTTGTTCTTCCTGTATTCCAGACTTCTGCGCTAATAACCACTTATCAGAGAGTGCATATCGTTATTTTTTAACAGCTGAGTAATTGTATAAATGTACCACATTTTCTTTATCCATTCTTCAGTTGAGGAACATGTAGGATATTTCTAGTCTGGCTATTACAAAGTCACTATGAACATGGCTGATCAAAAAGTGCTTGTGGTAGGATGGAAGATCCTTTGTGTGTGTCCCCAGGAGTGTTACAGCTGGAGATTGAGGTATATAGACTCCTAATATTCTAAGGAACCACCATTTTCTTATGCACTTGTGCGTTTATTTGTTGAGGAATAGTGGTTTCCATGTATGCCATGATACATCTCTGGTGTTCAGAAAAGACATGTGGGAGCTGGTTTTCTCATTTCACCCATAGGATACTTGGGACTGAACTGAGGTCATCAGGCTTGACAGCAAACTTCTTACTCACTGAGCCATCTCATAAGCCCTCTCTCTATTTTATTAATTATCATATTGCTAAAATAATTATTTCAATTTAGCATAAAATTACTTATAGTTAGGAAATATAAATCAGAAAGAAAAACAAATGGCACCAGCTGTGCTCTACCAAGTGACTTAAGCATTCTGTATATATGCAAATATATGTTTTAATAATATTTTTATACTGTATTATTTTAATTTACTTTTAATTTCAAAATGTGAGGAGAGTATCCAGTAAAAGCAGGATCTATAGCTGTTAAGGGAATATTTTCAGCAGGAACTCGAGGCATATTTAAGATGGTAAATATAGCATCCCAGGGGGAACCCTGATGTGGCCTATGAATTTCTTTTCTTTTTCATTATTCAACATGAAACCATGTTTTGAGATTATTAATCTCAACATTGCATCAGTAAAGACTCTGCCAGGATTTTAAGGAAGGAATGGTCTTCTTTGGGTATTGAGTTCTATCCAATAAAAGGAGTTCTGGCTCTATGTTCCTTGCAAATAATGTCCTGCTCTGTTTGTACTATGCACTTCACCTCCAATGCTCTAACTTACTTTCATTCATAATGGGAGTAAGCTTCAAAAGAGAAAATCACAAAAGAGAAGATAGGTACTTACAGAAAAAAGCTGAAAGCTATCATTATAGTGAAAGAGGTAAAGATAACTCTAGCTTCTGAGATTGGCATCATATTTTTAATGGCAGAAGAATATACTATGAAAAATAATATGGATGGAAGACATCCATGGAACACTAACATGGAGATTCCCCAAATATTACAGTTCAAAGACACTGAGTGTGTATCTAAAAACTAAGACAGATGTATAGAGTTGAATTTGATAATGAGACTAGGACCTTGATGTTTCTGTAATCATGACTCAAAGATAAAGTAGTATACTAAAATATTTAGAATATTTTCCAGACAAGTGCTAGATGCAAGTGACTGTTGATTTAAGAAAAGGTCCCCTCTCTTACTTAAGAGTTCTAATTTATCATGGTGATATGATGTACCTATTTTACTTGTCCAATATTTATTTAGTATTAATCTGATCAACTGAATTATTTTATTTTTTCTACTGCTAAGATAGGGGAATTCACTATTCTCCCTACTGTTCCCTAGTTTCTAGTTTGGCAAGTACAAGCATCTAGGCTTGGACTGATGTGGGCCCCCCAACAATTGGAGTGGGGGCTGTCCCTAAACTAGTTGCCTGTCTGTGGAATCCATTTTCCTAACTGGGGTGGCTTGTCTGGCCTCAGTGGGAGAGGATATACATAAACTTGCAGAGACTTGAGGAGCCAGGGTGGAGGTATACACAGGGTGGAGGTATACACAGGGGACTGGCTCCACCCTCTTGGGGAAGATGGTGGAAGTAACTATGTGATGGGGTGATAAGAGGTCAGTGATTGGGATGTAAGTGAATAAATGAATAAATTAATGGGAAAGAGTACAATGATGTTATAGTTGGCATTTGAGCATACATTTTAGGGCCAAACATGACTTTTTGAAAACCCTCTTGCACTGTATCATTTTGGAACTAAAGCATTTTTCCCCAACTGGTTGTTTCTAACATGGCCTACTCATTTCTCCTTTTATTGACTCAACAGACCCACTACTACAAAGCCTGATGAAATTCCTATGGATTTTTAATAACAGAAATATGTAAATAAAATGCCCCTTCACAGTCTCCTTTAAATTAATCAGTTGGTACATCCCAGGAAAACTCAAAGAGAAGATGACCATGAACTGTGTTAAGGGACCCTCTGCCTCTGCTTCCCCATCTACTCATCACATAAGTCACTGGAACAAGTTCCCAGTACCCATCAGCCCTGCAAACCAAACTATCTTCACCTCTCTAGGTCTCTAAGTAATAGAACTCTTTCTTGATTTCACTTGTTGGTTTCACTGAATCTCATAAGACTTACACATCTGTACTAATTTTCATAGAAGACACTCTTCTCATGAGTAGACAAGGCTCAGATAATAGCCACATGGCATTTTTCCAGTATAAGCTACTTTCCTGTGATAGAGAAATCTAGACACATTTAGCTGACTATTTTCTTCTGGGACAAAGTAGTACATGAAAGGTACCTTTGTAAGTTCCTGTAACCAAACATCCTGAAGCCCTATCAGGGCAGGGCTGGAAACTCAAGGGGTGGTGTGGAGGGGAAGGGCAAAAGGAAAAGGAAGAGGAGGGGAGGGGAGAGGGTGAGTATGAATGAAGGAGAGGAAAGGAAGGACAGAAGGGAGCTAAAGGACAGATTTCCTTTTTTTGTTTGTTTGTTTTGTTTTCAGCATTTATTTGTTTTTGCACACATTTATTATTCTTTTTTTTATTTTTTATTTACATGTAAATTTCTCCATTCCCAGTTTCCCCTCCAAAAAAACAAAGATTTCCTTAGTTCTCCACGAAAGAAAGATGCTTTACCTCTGCCCTAATTCTCTTGACTTGACTTGGTCAGTTGTCTGCCTGGCTTACTGAATCTGCCTCTAACTGCAGTCTTGCATTCAACATCTTAGATAAGCTTACTTTAATGGACATATTCTTCACTTGTTTGGTTTTAATTTCTGTGATAACCTTTGTACAAACATTAGTCATCTGTTTTATGTTTCCAATCACCAAAAATCTCCATGTAAGTGAGGATTTTTTTAAAATTCTGCCCTTTTAAACAAATTCATTATGATGAATTTAAATGCCTCTGTGGATTAGGGGGATTAAAGAATATTGAACAGAAGTTAACAGTACAGTACACATAAAACCCAGTAGATGTATTATGAACTTTCATAGAGGAGAATGGAAATTTGTTTCCTCCTTTGGTTGTATATTTATTCAGGAGCAACAGAAATAGGAGCTAGGGAAGGACAATGCATTTTCTTTGTGGCACAACACTGCCTGCTTGAATGTGGTGGTTGTATTTCAAATAGTAAAGAGATATTTATCTGCAGGATACTGTGGTTTTAATGCAGCTATTTATATATCTCAGCATTAGGAACCTAAATTGTTCCTGAGAATTTTATATGGTATTCAAATTAAACCATAAACCAGGAGCAAAGGCAGTTTGCAGTTAGTAATGTTATCTGGTATGTCCCTAAGTAGTGTTTTATTAATCTTACATCTATCTTCTCCAATCATAATGAAATGCAAAATAAAGTTCCTTGACTCAGAGTTTCTAGGGGTTGTCACACAGATGTGGTGCTCCTCAAGATTTTTTTCTCCTTACTCTCTATGAAGAGTTCTGTCACTTTAGTTATCAAATGGGACAGACGTTAAGCTGGTTTATTTGAAACATTATATTTTCCTTCTTCTTTAAAAATAACAACCAAATTATGGAAGATGAAGGTTATATGGATTAACTTGCATTTTTAAATTCAAAGAAAAGTATCTCTCCATGGACTGGCACCATAACACTTATTAAAAGGTATTTGTACATAAAAAATATATGGAGTACCTTTGTAAATTAAGAATGCAGTCCTTATAAACCTATTCGTAAAGGGCTATAATCTCAGCTACTCAGGGGACTTGGGTAACACAGTTTCAATGTCTGCCTGGACTATCGACTATACAAGGCCATCCTATTCAACTTTATGAATCCTGGGAGGCAGAGGCAGGCGGATTTCTGAGTTCGAGGCCAGCTTGGTCTACAGAGTGAGTTCGAGGATA
>NW_022196897.1:3762799-3769335 GCF_008632895.1 Mastomys coucha
CCCTCTGAGGTTTTGTTTGACATCCTAAGTTTTTTATGTCCATTTTACTTTACTTTACAGTTTCTTTAATAATTCTATTTCTACTTTCTTGTCATGAAATGTTTTCATTATTTCCAACTCTTTCTTTGTGTTTTAATTAAGGCATTTGTTCATATCCTTTTGAGGCTTTTGAACATATCCAATAATTGGTATTCTGAAGTCTTTTCTTCTCAGCTAAATTGAATTTCTCAGGACTTATAGGGTTACTGGGTTCAGGAACTATCATATTGTCTTTGCTGTTTGTGTTTGTGTTTTTGTGCTGGGAACTAGACATCTAGAGTAGTTCTTGGTGTGGATACACCATCTGGTCTCATCTTTGTTGATTAGGTGTTCCATTCTTTGCTTGCTGTTGCTTGCTCTGGATCCTAAGCAAGTATGGAGACTAGGATCCCTGGTAGAGAATGTTTCTTTAACTCAGTGAGCAAAAAAGGAATGGAAAGGGAGTAGGAGAAAATTCAGAAAGGGACTTAGGGAAAGACCTAGAAGACCTCACAAAGAGCTGGAGTTTCCATCAAGTGAAAATATGGAAAGAGGAAGGACTGCAAGTAGGATGCTGCAGGACCAGTACTGAACAGGAGGGTTTCACCCAGCTACTTCTCTCGAGGTTCAGGGAAGAGACGGTATATTCCAGAGACAATAGTACTGACACACATATGAATCTGTAGAGCCTGTGGCACCATACACAAGACCTGTACAGGTTCAAGTCAGAAAAGTCCTAGCAACAGGAATGGGAAGTCTAAAAGGCCCCCACCCCTAATCAAAACTGTCTGTAATTGATACCCTCTGTCAAGCGGAAGTAAATTTTCTGCTAGGGGATCTCACTGTGTGCAGCAACCATGCCTAGAATACATGCCTAGAAATAATTGGCCAACACAAAACAAACTTAATGACATTTTTGTAGACATTTTGTTTCAGTTTGCTTTTTTTATTTTTTTTGACAGACTTGTTGTTCTGTTTCTTTGCTTATTTGTTTTGACTTTTAGTTTTGTGGATATTTTTGTGTTTCTTGGATTTCTTACTTTTTGTTTCTTGTTTTGTGTGTGTGCAAAATATAAAGAAAAAGAACATAAAGTTCGGTATGTGGGGAGATAGTAAGGATATGGGAAGAGTTAGGGCAGGAACATCATCAAAATATATGAACTTTTTTCCAAAAACACAAAATTCTATATATATTTTTAAATTTAAAAAATGCTGGATATTCTACTCTGAATGATTTTTGAGGAAGAGGTGCCAAAACAAAATAGTTGACCAATTGTCATGGAATCTAAATGCATCTACAATGGAAAGATATTACATGAGCTCTGTTACCTCAGTTATTTTTTTCTGTGAATTATGTATCAGCAAATAGCCATAAAATCAAGGTCTTCTTGTGCAGGGTCTTCTATGTGCAGTTATTTCCCTGGCTTTGAGAAAGCTATATGTTAGGCCTGTTAGTCCAGTGCCTGGGATTCATCTCAATGCATGGCCTCCCAAAACCTTCTGATAGGAATGAATGGACTAAGAAACTTTTGAGCAAAAATTAGGGCACTTTCTGTTTATAAATTGACTGGGTTGTATATGTAGGTAACTGTTCTCCATCATTGTCCTCTTAGTCTAAAAAATAAAAAGAGATTAGCAAAAACTAAATATTAGTTCTTTTCATGTAATGGAACATTCTAAACATAATGAAGCAATGCTACTTGAGAGTTGACTTTATGAAAGAATTTGTGTGGTGTCTTTCCTTTGTAATCACAGTAAGTTAATCCAATAAAAATTTCAGTGATAGTGTTCTTGATTAATAGTCAAAAACAACTGGACTCAAACCCAATTGGATACTGTCTTTGATTTTTTCATAATGTGGGAGCTACATTCTTTGTATCTAGTTCTCACAGATATTAAAGCCTGCTCTTAAACACATTCCTGCAGTTTTTTTATGAAATGCATCTTCATAAACCCAAGCATTTGGGAGATTTATAGCACACTTTAATTGCAGTTTTATGCTACCACAGTTAAAGCAAAACCAGGTCACACTCATGCTAACTCTGGCTCCAAAGGGAAAGAACATAAGCAAAGTCCATGTTATGGTAAAACAGTATCTGTAAAATGCCCAATGCCCCCAACTTTCTTATGTGTTTTCTTCTGTAGATATAAAACTTTTATTTTGTTCATAGAAATCTTGTTCCTCTAGGCCAGTGGTTGTCAATCTTCCTAATGCTGCAAACCTATAATATAATATAATATAATATATAATATATAATATATAATATATAATATAATATATGTAATATAATATAATTTTGGTGACCCCCAACCATAAAATTATGGCTATACTTTTGCTATTGTTATGAATCATGATACAAATATCTGATATGCATGGTATATGTATGATATTTAAACCCTTTCCCCCAAAGGGGTTACAGCCCACAGATGTAAGAACCACTGCACTAGACAGGTTGAGACTAGCTCATTGTTTTAAGCCACTGGCTGGTGGTATTTGCCCTGCCCTCAACTCCCAATTTTTCCTGTTGTTTTGGTTTTGGTACAAGATTCATTATTCACCCAGTCTAGCCTAGATCTTGAATTCCACTCTTTGTAGGTAACCTGGCGCTGGTATTGAAGACCTGCATTATCAAGCCCAGCTTTTCAAGGGGCTCTTAGCTACGCTGTAGAACTGGTTAAGACACCATGAAGTTTCTTGTTAAATAGGTCTGGGGTCTACCAAGGGACTCACATTTTATACTTATAGAAAGGTGAGCTTTCTACCTTTGAAAAACATTACATTTTTATTTTTTAAGAAAATTTTAATGAGTATTTTATTTACAAAATTCCCAATCCCTCTTTCTTTTCCCCTCAACTCCTCCCATTTCCATTTCCTCTTCTTTTATTACACACACACACACACACACACACACACACACACTCAAACATGCTACCGAATGTATTTAGTGCTGTTTATATGTACATGAGTTTATGAGTTACTACTTGGGATTGGATAAGCAGTATAATTTCTAAGTGCATTTAAATATTTATACTTCTACTCATTGATACATGTAGTTTTAACCAGTCACCTGTGAGCCTTAGTTTCCTTACATGTACACATCTGATTCACAAAGCTTCTTTCTGAGGAGTCCTGGTGTAGACAGACAAGACCAAGATCTCAAATTCATAGCATATAAGGACCCCCAAGTCAGACACCCAATGAGCACCAAGTTCAATTGCATTCAGCTAATAAAATCTTGATTATAGAAATATTGGTATTTTTATAATCATCTTGGAAAAATACCAAGCCACCAAAAACAGACAATTAATATACATATTACTTGTTCCATGTGTACACAATAATGGCTTTAAAATCTGTATGGCTCTTACTAAAGCAATATTAATAAACTAATACATTACTTGCATCTTACTGGACAAATGTATCTTACATTTGTTCTGATTATTAGCATTTATTTAATATCAAGGAACCCTAGGAATTATTTGTCAGAATAAAGTTTGAAATGTATACAATAAAAGCATAAAATAACAAAAAATAAATAAAATAAAAAAACGCATGGCTCACCTTGACAACTTTTTCATGTTTCCTTTGTTATTCATTTTCTGCATGTGTGCTCCTATGTTTTTTCTCAGTTTTATATCTCTGCTGAATCTCTAAGGGTAATGGGAGTCTTTTCAATTACTTTTGTTTACATGTCTATCTATGTATTTCCTTGATTTATTGCTTGGTGGCTTCTTTTTGATAATCTGACCTCCCCATCCTGCAATCTTTTATTACCTTGTGAAGAAATCTTTCCAGAACAATTTAATTTCATTTGGGGGTATTGTTGACTATTCCTCAGCATTTAAATATTAAAGGAATTAAAATTTTAAAGGATTTGAGATATATACTCTACAAAAACCTTCCAGTAGTATGATATCAAGATATGTTATTTTTTAGACTAAGAATATAGAAATAGCTTATAAAAGTTGAGGTTAATTATCCTACAGGTTACACATATAGTAGTTTATCAAATTGGTATTTATGATGTTTGCTAACTTAAAACAGCTTTTGGAAATCTTTCATTGTTTGTTATAAAATAAATTTGTTGTTCATTGCTTTAGAAATGTGACTGAAATAAATGTTAATAAATGTATTCCTGGTCTCTCCATAAAGTATATATAAGAAATCATTCTGTCTGTTATGAGCATGTGATATTTTAATAGAACAGTGAGTTTGCTTAAGGTTCTGAATCATGTTTATTATTCTGCTTTCCTTTTTGCACTCATATGAAAAGCTTAGAACAAAGGCATTATTTATTATTATTATTATTATTAAGTAATAGTAGTAGTAGTAGTAAAGTAATGAGTCCCATCATGACACTTTCATGTATGTCATTGTAACTTGCTTATCACTTGTCCATTCTCTCCCTTCCTGATCATGTCCTGGCTCCACCAAATAGCCCTATATGTGTTTCTATGTGATCTTTCTCTCTCTCTCTCTCTTTCTCTCTCTCTCTCTCTCTCTCTCTCTCTCTCTCTCTCTCTCTCTCTCTCTCTCTCTCTCTGTCTCTCTCTCTCTCTCTCCCTTCCCCTCTCTCTGAATATTAGTTTACATATTTGCATATATGGCCAGATCTAGACTTGATATACGGGAAAAACATGCTTAATTTTCCTCCATTAACGTTTTTTGTTCCTCCATCACTGTGCCTTTAACCTTTAAACTCTCCTTTTCTCAGTTTTCCTGTCTCACTTCTACTTTCATGTCTTATACAGTTTCTCTCTCCAAGTATACATATATACATATGTATGCACATGTGTACCACTACGTATATTCTACATGTGAGAGAAGGCATGACATTAGTCTTTCCAATTCAAGTTTATTTAATTAAATTGATGATTTCTGGTTCTCTCCATTTCCTATAAAATGAGATATTTCATTTCTTATTATGACTAAAACTCCATTGTAGTGCATTTATATGTGTGTGTGTATATGTGTGTGTGTGTGTGTGTGTGTGTGTGTGTGTGTATGTGTGTGTGTGTGACATGTTAGTGTCAATTCATCTGTTAATAGATATCTAGGTTATGGAACAAAATTTTTATTCTAATGATAATAAGGTTGTTAACTTTGAAAATCTTGTCTGTGACTTCATGTAATATATATGCCTATTTTTCTTAATCATAACCATCAGATTATTTGTATTATATGTGCATAAATATCACATATATGTATGTTTTATATATTCATATGTAGTTTTAATGGACACAGAGGCTCAATGACACACAAGAACAAATATATAAGAAAGATATAGTAAAAAAGGGTTGAATAAAATTTTACTAAGCAAAATTGAAATAATTTTTATACCAGAACAGAGGAATAATAAAGGATCCTGTAAACTCTATATGTGTGACAAGTATTTGTGTGTTTATCTCTTAGCTTCTGATGATGTATGGTATGTTTGTAGCGAGCATTATAATTTGGGAATAAAGTGGGATTTAAATGTAATAATTAGTAAAAATAAAATGAGCAATATTAGTGATTTTATTTAGAAGCATTCTAATTTGTGAGCCTTGTTTTGATTGCGGCAGTTTATTATTTGTTGATAATTGTTTTCATTTTATGTAATAATCACAATTCTCTCATTAAAATTATTCATCATAAAATAGAGTTATTAAAATTCTGTAATTATTTTTACACAGAGAGTTTATATAGATGGTATTTTCTTTATGTATGAACAATATTTAGACATTTCATTAGTGGCATGCAATAAAAGTAATCTAGTTTCTACAATAATAAAATTTGGAGCCAAAATCTGTATTTTGACTACTGTATCATTAACGTTATTTTTAAAGGAATGTTTTCTAGGTGGGTGTTGTTCTGAATGCCTTTATTCTCAGTATTCTCAGGGCAGAAACATATTTCTAAGTTCAAGGTCATCCTTGTCTACATAGCAAGTTCCAGTCCAGCTAAGGCTACACAGTAAGACCTTGTCTCAAAGGAAACAAAGACTGTTCTTTACCTCTTTAGTTATATTTCATAAGAAACTTGTTGCTCTATATACAGTCTCATAGTATATCAATTACAATTATAAATTTTACAGTCTTCAAATATTCCTTTGAAAATATTAAAAATGTCACTTGATAGCTGCATTTTATATACTAGTTTATAGGAATAATATATACAAATAACCAAATGCATAAAGATTACTACCTAGATATCTCACAACCTTTAGATACCATTTAAAACAGAATATAAGGACCAAATACAAGGCCAGATGCTTGATACTAACAAAACAAGGAAGATTTATGGCAGGGTGAACTTGGAGCTGACCGTAAGTAGCATAAGAAGGGAATGGACTTACTGTCTTGGTCTCTGGAAAAGGAGGCGCAGAATAAGAGCAAAGATTTTTACCCATCTTTCTAAGGATATTTCTTACATGATAACTGATAAGAAGCACAAGAATGTAAAAAGATACTCATGAGACAAATAAGTAGCAAAGAAAGATAAGGAGAGAAGTAAGAGAGAGAGAGAGAGAGAGAGA
>NW_022196897.1:3769345-3774074 GCF_008632895.1 Mastomys coucha
ACTGGAAGAGGAGCAAGACCTGAAGAAGTTTAGAATATAATGATTTTATAGGCAGACAGAGTTGAAAAGAGGTTCAGAATTACAATGTCTTGATGGAGAGTATGAAATGTCCAGAAGCATGAGTAAGTGAGGCTAGATGATGGCTCACAGCAACACAAACAGAAGCCCAGCATCATCCAGTCCATAGCATGTTTGAGTGCTATATCTTGCTGTTTGGCTTTTTGGTGGTTAGGATCAAAGCATTTTCTTCTTGGATAAGTTACGTGCATTGAGGTGAGTATGCTAAATTCTCTATTTAGTAAGAAGAGGTTCAAAATTTTAAGGCAAGACAGATTATTTTTAAAATAATGAAATGAATTGAATCTGTTATTAGATATTCCCGATAAAGAAATTTTTAATAAAAAGAGAAAATTTACATGCAAAGTAAGGGTTGTGTTAGTGTCTTAATTGCTAACAGATAATATGAATGGATGAATATGAATATTGACAATACACAATAATCTATTTCACTTTAAAGTATGTAATTCTCTTTTTTAAATATCCTAAATTAGGAGGAAAAATATCAGCAGAATAGAAATCTTCATATAACATGTTCATCACTAAATCTGTTTCATAAAAATAGCAAATAAAATTTCTGATCTCTGTAATGCAATATAATGCTCAAAACAGTGTGGCAATATTTACAAATTTTTTCTTCCAGTTTCTTAAGCCAATTCCATCTGTATTTCTTCAGTTTTATAGTCAATTTGAAAACCAATAACCATATCATTTTGATTGCAAATAACAACTGTACAAATAAACCAACCACAGAGACAAAAACTTGCTATCAGCTTGGTGGACACTGACAGGAAGAGAGGGTTCAAACTTCCTATGACATGTAAATCACTATTTTAGCATTCTTAGAGAGTTTGCCAGAGTAGAAATAAGTGAAGGAAAGAATACTACAGTAGGAAGGGTTCTTAACCATAGGCCATTGGAACAGGCTTACTGAGAACCAGGAGAAAAAAACTAAAGACGTTTAAAGAGAATGTGGAGGTCATTATAATCCCTACAGACATGACTAAAGACACAAACATTGTATTGTATCTTAACTATTACCATGAGATCTTGGGGACACTAAATTCAAAGGTTATGGTATAAAGTGATGTGTTTGTGTTGACAAGGGATTAGTTGTCAACTTGACCAGAGCCTAGTTGTCATCGAACTGGATGCCCTTCACTGGGCAGTTGCCCAGTCAGAATCAATTTGTCTTAATTATTAATTGATGCAGAAAGACCAAGCTTGCTCTAAGCATATGGTCCTGTATCATATAATTAAGAAAGTTAGTCTATGCAATTTTTATAAAGTCTACCTCAGAAACTAAGCAATGTATTTCATTATTTATCATACAATGAAATGAATTTAATGTGCAAGAGCTGTCTAGTGACAATATAAATATTTCTTAACCTAGGGTTTAGGAACACACACACAGACATTGTAAGCATGATATTACATCCATCTTTACTCATATAGACTTCCATGGTTTCACTTATTCCTGATCATTCAAGGTCCAAATAAATGGAATGGAAAATTTTAGAAATCAACTATTCTAAATATGCTTTAAATATGTGTGATTGTGAGCAGTAGATGGCATCAGGCCATATCACTCAAGCCTGTCTGGGCCATGTGTTATTCCATCATTGAGAATATCCACACAAGATGTTACCTGCCTGGAAATCACTTAGCAGTCATCTTGAGTACCAGGCTAACTGGCCAGATAACAGTGCTGGCCAGTTAAAGCAGTATTTAAGCAGCCCTCTATTCTTACCTGCATTGCTATTATTAGCTAGTATAACTAATTCCTGTACTGAGTTTAGAAATTAGATGTTAAATGTACACACAAGGAAAATGCATAGTATAAGTTGTTAACTGTATCCACTTGGGATCTTACAAAGTATGAATTACTGGGCAAACTTTGGGAAAACAAAACTATTCATAGCTACAGAAATAACAAACTCTCATTTGAAGCAATGGGTTTTCATTTGCATTCTGTTAATCTATCATTAGGAAGAATCCTTGATAATTACTCCTGTCCAAATATAACATTTGGTTGTAGCCTATGCTCTGATTCCACCAGGACATAATTTCTATGTCATTTAAAAGTCATAAGGGAGACTATACCAGAAATGTAATGGTAGTTCCAAACACAGCTAGTAGCTGTAACTGTTTAACTGAGGAGATGTGAAAAATTACTGAGAATTTGACATGTTCTCTCAGAGAATAGTTTCACGGACATATTAATAACTAGTGGAATAGATCAGGTATACCTTTGTGTCAAATAGTTCCTTATGATTGACAAATAAGGAATTTTTTTACTGTGAAGTATTTTTGTATATAAATGAGTAATTAGAATCATATGTTGGAGCTTATAGTACAAGTACAATTAATCTTGATGTTTATATGAGGGAGAAAAATTTTTGTTGAACAGAGAATTGGGTTTAAAATACAAAAGGAGTGATTTAGAATTTGGTCACCACTACCCACCATAGACTTTAACCAGTCTGAAGTTCAGGTTGTTCATATAAGAAAAGAGAAAAATTTTACTTCATTTCTGGGTGGGTAGATGATCAAAAAGTCATGTATTGTGTATTATAATTACTGGTAAATGGTACATTCCACATAGTCTCATTTTTTTTTTCATAGAATCACTTCTGATTGTTTTTGACCATTGAAGACCATTATCATTCACTGATAAATAAACTTCATTCTTAAGTTTCCCAAATGGAATATATGTATTTTACTTTTGAGTGCCTATAGTTAGTATCTCAGATAATTTCATGGTTTATTAAAATTATGGAGTTTGGAGGAGAATGGTTAGATTGGGACAGAGTTAGTGGACGTGGGCTGCTGGTAGCTGCATTTGTCGTTTGATCTTCTAGCCAGGGTCTTTCAGCACAGTTAGTTCATCTTTTCCTTTCTATAGTAAAATAGAATCCTTCTCCTTTCCTTCCTCTAGCTACATCTCTGAGTTCTCAAAAAAATTAATGTAGGTCAGAATGTAGTTTATATCATTTTTTCTCTCTGCATGAAGACCATATCTCTTCTAATATTTCATACAGAGAAGCTTGCTGGTAAATGATTTCCATTTTTTAAAAATCTGAACATGTCTGCATTTCTCCCTTAAATCTGAAAGCTACAGGACATTCTTGTTTAGTCTGTTTAAAATAACACTTTGAACATGTTCTCTTTATGTCTGTGAAGGTTTTAGATGAGACATTTACTCTTATTTATGCTGACTTTCTCTGTTCCCCTTCTTTGTCTATATACAAGACTTTTCTCTTTGTCTTTGATATGCTATGTTTGACAGCGCTGTATACATACTGTTAAGCTTCTTGAATGTATACCTTGTTCTCATCAGCTTAGGAGTTTTTAACACTTAGTTGTTTAGATATTCTTTTCTGTCTCTTTCCCATCTTCTCAAATTTAAATTACTCTCCTCTTGATGTGTTTTGTGTCTTTCATATATCTGAAGTGGTGCTTTGACTTGTCAATCTTTCTATAATTTTTAAAGTTAACAATGTACTAACATATTTTTATTCATACTTATCTCTCTTTGAATTTATTTATTTCTTTAATTTCACCAACACTTTAAAATTTTCAATTACTCTACTTTCTAATATCCGAATTTCTTTTTGTTAGTTATATTAGAACTTTTCTCTTACAACTATCTGTGTACTCAGTAACACCAAAATTTTCTGTTTCTTGAACATATTTTCTATAATTTTGGAATGGCTCTTTAATAGGTGCTATAGAATTTTTGTCTACTTTGTCTAAAGTTAATGCCTCACTTGTAGTGAATTCCTGGTCATTATTCATTATTTTTGGCCCTTAATGGTCATATTTTATACCTCACTGCCTGCCTAATGGCTTTTGATTAAAAAAAGAATATTGTCAGCTTACAGGTTATGTGCATCTCATGAGTGCATCTCATGTGCATCTTAAATTGCATTTTTAAGATGTAATTGATAAACCAGTTACCTGGCATATTATACAAGGCAAAAACCCTCAAGAATTTGACTTAAGGTTCTCTTAAGGGGTTAAGATTCCTGGGTTTAAAGAGTTAATTTCATTCTCTCCACAATGTGCAGCTGCTAACATCTCTGCAGTGTTTATGTGTCTTTCCTGTGTTGTTTAGGGCTCCATTTGGTGGCCAGCCAAGGCTTCAGGTGGAGACATAATTCATCTTCTCTGCAGTTCACTGCCTTCTAGGAATTTTCTTATTTATGTCCATGCTCTCAGTTTCAGACTTTGTTTTCTGAAACATCAAGAAGGCATTCGTTTATGCCCTGTTTTCTGTCTAGGTTATAAGCACAGGCAATTATCATTGCAGCTGTTGGTATTATAAAGCTAGAATCTGAAATTCAGCAAAATAAACGCCTATAGGCCACATCTAACTCACTGCCTATCCTTGGGAATAGTATTTATTGGAACACAGTATATTTTGCCCACTGATTTGTATATTTTCTTTTTTTTATTATTATTAGATATTTTCTTTATTTACATGTAAATTTCTCCATTCCCAGTTTCCCCTCCAAAAAACAAAGAAACAAACAAAAACAACCAAAACAAACCCCTGTTGCCTCCCCACTCCCCATGCCTGCCACCCCACCCTCTCCCACTTGTTGGCCCTGGCATTCCCCTACACTGGGCACAGAACTTTCACAGGGCCGAGCTCCTCTCCTCCTATTGA
>NW_022196897.1:3775772-3778133 GCF_008632895.1 Mastomys coucha
AGGGGAAACTGGGAATGGAGAAATTCGCATGTAAATAAAGAAAATATCTAAAATTAAAAAAAAAAGTGCTGTAAAGTTAAACCATCCCAAACAGCTGGTTTTTTTTTGTTTTGTTTTGTTTTTTTATTTTATTTAATCTTTTTTTACACTCTAGATTTTACCCTCCTCCTGGTCCACCCTCTGACTGTTACACATCCCATACCACCTTCTCCCTGTCCTCCTTCTCCTTGAGGATGCTCCTACCCCCAGCCCCTATCCCCAAACCCCTCCAGACCTCTAAACTTTCTGGGCCTTTCAGTCTCTTGAGGGTTAGGTGCGTCTTCTCTGACTGAACCCAGACCCAGCAGTCTTCTGCTGTATATGAGTTGGGGGCCTCATATCAGCTGGTGTATGCTGCCTGGTTGGTGGTCCAGTGTCTGGAAGATCTCAGGGGTCCAGATTAATTGAGACTGCTGGTCCTCCTACAGGCTGGTCTTCTTCCTCAGCTTCTTTCAGCCTTCCCTAATTCAACCACAGGGATCAGAAGCTTCTGTACATTAGTTGGGTGTAAATATCTGCATCTGACTCTTTCAGAGTCTTGGGTCTTTCAGAGGGCAGTCAGAATAGGCCCCTTTTTGTGAGCACTCCATAGCCTCATATCAGGCCCTGGGCCTCCCCTTGAGCTGGATGCCACTTTGGGCCTGTCGCTTGACCTGCTTTTTCTCAGGCTCCTCTCCATTTCAATCTCTTCAGTTCTTTCAGACAAGAACAAATATGGATCAGAGTTTTTGACTGTGGGATGGCAACCCTGTCCCTCACTTGATACTCTGTCTTCCTGCTGGAGGTGGGCTCTACAAGTTTCTTCTCCCCACTGTAGGGCATTTCCCTTTGATTCCTGAAATTCTCTTAACTTCCAGGTCTCTAGTGCATTCTGGAGTGTTCCCCACCTCTGTTTCCAGTCTTTCTGCTGGCTCTCAGGGCTTCAGTCCTTTTTCCCATACCCAATACCTGATCATGTTCCCTTCTTTCTCTCCTTTTCCTCTTTCTCACCCAAGACCTTCCCTCCCTAACCCATCCTGTGATTGCTTTCTTCTCTTTCCCAAATGGGATTGAGGCATCCTCACCCTTCAGCTTGTTAACCTTTTTGAATTCTGTGGACTGTAGTCTGGGTATTCTTTACATTTTTGGCTAATATCCACTTATTAGTGAGTACATAGCATGAATGTCCTTTTGGGTCTGGGTTACCTCACTCTTCCAGACAGCTGTTTAAATAAAAGTTCACATAGTAAATAAGTCACATGTAGTCCACTTAGTGATAAACGTGGGTAGAAAAGCATAGTGTATTTTTTCTTGGTTGTTTCATTGCTTCTTTTATATACCTTGATGTATATATCCATGCTTTATTTTTTTAGTGGATATTTTCTTTATTTACATTTTAAATGTTATTCCCTTTCCCGATTTCTCACCCAGAAGCCCCCTGTGCCATCCTCCTCTTCCTGCTTCTATAAGGGTATGCCACCACTCACCTTCCCACTTCTGCCTCCCACCCTCACATTCCCCCTAAACTGGGGCATAGAGCCTTCACAGAACCAAAGGCTTCTTCTCCCATCGATGCTGAACAAGGCCATCCTCTGCTAGATGACCATGGCTGGAGCCATGGGTCCCTCCATGTGTACTCCTTGGTTGATGGTTTAGACCCTGGGAGCTCTGGTTGATTGATATTGTTGTTCTTCCTATGGGATTGCAAACTTCTTTAGTTCCTTCAGTCCTTTCTCTAACTCCTCCACTTGAGACCCCATGATCATTTCAATGGTTGGCTGTAAGTATCCGCCTCTGTATATGTCAGACTCTGGTACAACCTCTCAGGAGACAACTATGTCAACATGCACTTCTTGGCATCCACAATAGTGTCTGGATTCAGTGATTGTATATGGGATGTATCCCCAGGCAGAGCAATAATTGAATTATTCTACTGCTGAGGCTAGAGCCCTCAAGATCCCCTCACCTCCCCAAAATTCTACTTCTAAACATAGATATCTCATGGATCACTCCTTCAATATACTAACTATAAGTAAATATTTCTTATCCAAATTCTATCACGTCCTGGAAGGCAGAATTTCATTATCAGAAACTTAGAGTAGAAACATAAACATAAATTACACATGCTATTTGCAGCTTATGTAAAATTAGCAAAGTACTATGAGATAGTCCACTTATTGATTTCTTATTAAGACCACAAAGAGAGCTATCTTAATGCACAAAATCCAGAGCCTATATTCAGGAAAGTTAAATAGCCTGCTTAAAATTGAGTACCTTACTCCCACTGCAGCAAGTCCTGGATATCCCAAAACACCGGAAAAGCAAGAATTGGATCTTAAATCA